>NC_067418.1:3187500-3487500 GCF_009764475.1 Pristis pectinata | reverse complement strand
CCTCAGTGGCAATGAATTGCACAGATTCACCACCATCTGGCTGAGAAAATTCCTCCTCATCTCAGTTCTAAAGGGACGTCCCTTTATTCTGAGGCTGTGCCCTCGGATCCTAGACTCTCCCACTGATGGAAACATCCTCTCCACGTCCACTCTATCCAGGCTTTTCACTTCAGTGAGGCGAGTCCCTCAAATGATGTTAACAACAGTGCATCATCCAAGATTCCTCACCGGTGAGTGGGTGCAGAGGAGATTGACCAGGGATGTGGCAGTTCAGCCATGAGGAGAGACCTGGATGGGCTGGCTTTTATTTACTTTGGGGTGGAGAAAGTTGAGGACAGACCTATTTGAGTTATACAGAATTATGAGGAGCAGAGGCAGCGAGAAAAAAAGACAGTGAGGATAGGTAAAATCTCAGATGGCAATCTCAGAGGAGGTGTACAGGAGTGAGATAGATGGGCTGGTTGAGTGGTGTTGCAACAACAACCTCGCACTCAACGTCAGCAGGACGAAGGAATTGATTGTGGACTTCAGGAAGGGGAAGTCGGGAGAACACACACCAGTCTTCATTGAGGGGTCAGCGGTGGAAAGGGTGAGCAGCTTCAAGTTCCTGGGCATAAATATCTCAGAGGATCTATCCTGGGCCAAACACATTGATGCAGTCATGAAGAAGGCATGCCAGCGGCTCTACTTCATGAGGAGTTTGAGGAGATTTGGTATGTCACCAAATTTCTAGAGATATACAGTGGAGAGCATTCTGACTGGTTGCATCACCGCCTGGGATGGAGGCTCCAATGCATACAATCACAAGAGGCTGCAGAGGGTTGTAGACTCAGCCAGCTCCATCAGAGGCACAACCCTCCCCACCATCCAGGACATCTTCAAGAGGCGGTGCCTCAAGAAGGTGGCATCCATCACCAAGGACCCTCACCATCCGGGACATGCTCTCTTCTCGTGACAACACCATCAGAGAGGAGGTACAGGAGCCTGAAGACCCACATTCAATGATTCAGGAACAGCTTCTTCCCCTCCGCCATCAGATTTCAGAACGGTCCACAAACCCATGGACACTACCTCGTTATTCCTTTTTCTTTGCACTATTTATTTATTTTGTAATTTATAGTAATTTTTAAGCCTTTGCACTGTACTGCTGCCGCCAAACAACAAATTTCACGTGATCTAAGTCAGTGATAGTAAACCTGATTCTGATTCTGAAACCTTTCTCATCAGCAGAGATGTCTATAATCAGAGGACAGACATTAAAGGTAAGGGGGAGGAGATTTGGAAGGTTGTTTTTACTCAGAAGGTGGTTGAGATCTGGAACAACTTCCTAAGGAGGTGTTGGAGGCAGGTACCACAATATTTAAACAGTATTTAGACATGCACTTGCCACTCGTAGCATAGAACGCCACAGGCTCACTAATGGAAAATGGGATTAATGTAGATAGGCACTTTGGTATATTGGTTTATTATTGTCACTTGTACCGAGGTACAGTGAAAAACTTGTCTTACAAACCGATCGTACAGTTCAATTCATTACACAGTGCAGTTACATTGAGTTAGTACAGAGTGCATTGAGGTAGTACAGGTAAAAACAATAACAGTACAGAGTAAAGTGTCACAGCTACAGAGAAAGTGCAGTGCAATAAGGTGCAAGGTCACGACAAGGTAGATGGTGAGGTCATAGTCCATCTCATCGTATAAGGGAACCGTTCATCACAGTGGGGTAGAAGCTGTCCTTAAGTCTGGTGGGATGTGCCTTCAGGCTGCTGTATCTTCTACCCAATGGAAGAGGAGAGAAGAGAGAATGTCCCGGGTGGGTGGGGTCTTTGATTATGCCGGCTGCTTCACCAAGACAGCGAGAGGTAAAGACAGAGTCCAAGGAGGATTGCCGGCACGGACATTGTGGACCGAAGGGCCTGTTCCTGTGCTGTATGACCCTACCTGCACACTCACTCAATGTCCTGACATTTCCACCTTATTTTTCAGGTCACATCAACTGCCAGTGGGTCACGCACACGTACTTACAGTGAAGGATCCTGAAGGTATTTGCGTACAATTTGCAATCTCTTTCACATCGAAACAAAACGGTTAGAGTTATAGTTTGAGCAGGAAGAACACACGGCCATTATCAACCTGTATACCCTGACCACCTTGACAACCTTGGCTGCCAAGTCCTGAGCTGGAGATCAGTGGAGCTTTTCCCGTTACACTGTGAATTGTCATCTGCCTGAGTAACAGCTCTTGCTGAGGAAGTTTATCACCTTCTCCCTCACCCTCTCCCCAGAGGGCACCGCTGATTTTTTTCCCCTTTTCAAATACTTTATTTAATTCTATTTTGGAAGTCCCTATTGAATCTGCCTCACTGTTTCAGTCAGTGCATTCCAGACTGTAACAATCCCTTGCAATAAAAACATCTCTCCTCATACCCTGGCACTTCAGCAACTCTAAGGAGCCAGGTCTGTGTAGACACAAGGACTGCAGATGCTGGAATCTGAAGCAACACACAAAATGCTGGAGAAACTCAGTGGGTCAGGCAGCATCTGTGGAAGGAAATGAATAGCTGAAGCGCCTCAACCTGGAACGTCGACTGTATTGAGTCCTGATGAACGGTCTCGACCCGAAACGTTGACTGTCTATTTCCCTCCATGGATGCTGCCTGACCCGCTGAATTCCTCTAGCACTTTGTGTGTTGATCCAGGTCTGTGGTGTTCAGAGAGCAGGTACAGTCGAGGTCAACACAAGCATCAGGAAGACTCTAGCCACGAATAAGACCAAAAGAGGGGGCATAGGTTCTCAGAATAACGAAGAAACATTCAAGGTAAAAGCAGTTTTTTCTTCAAGTTAGTCAAAGAATATTCCTCACTCAACAAGTGGGAGATTAAAGATAGAAACTGTGTCTCTGGGGCCCTGTTACCGTCACAGACTACAGCTGCTAGGAGTTCAGTTTACTTGTCATTAGACTTCACCCCTTCCCCGAGAGTACCAGCTCACTGGGAGACCCACCTGATGTTTTTAAACCACACGCACAGGCTGAATCCATCCCAAGGATCTGGATCCTTGGGCCAGGGAAAGCATTAAAGCAAGGTTTGCAATTTTCATCGCCACCCAGGTGCCCTGTGGAGACAGAATTGTGCTCACTGTTGTAACGCTGGAGTGGTAGTACCCACTTCAGGTATAGTACGATCCCAGATAGAGCAATTTGGCTGAGCAATAACTTGCCCCAACCCCTGCCTTCCCCATTCCCCCTCATCGCTTTATACTGGCTGTATCCCCTCTACGCTCTCAGTCCTGATGCAGGGTCTTGACCCAAAATGTTGACCATCCCTCTGCTTCCACAGATGCTGCTCGACCTGCTGAGTTCCTCCAGCATTTTTTTCTTGCTTCAGATCCCAGCACCTGCAGTCTCTCTCGTCTCTGCAGTAACTGGCTGTGGGATTAGAGGGAATTGGAGAAGAAATGTTTCACCTAGAGGGTGGGGTCTAGAACTCACGGCCTGAAAAGGTGGAAGGGGCAGAAACTCTCATCATGTTTAAACAGCACAGAAACAGGCCCTTCGGCCCAACTGGTCCATGCCGGCCAAGATTCCCATCTAAGCTAGTCCCATTTGCCTGCGTTTGGCCCATATCCCTCTAAACTTTTCCTATCCATGTACCTGTCCAAATATCTTTTAAATGGTGTTAATGTACCTGCCTCAACCACTTCCTCTAGCAGCTCATTCCATATACAGACCACCTTCTGTGTGATAAAGTTGCCCCTCAGGTCTCTTTTAAACTTTTCCCCTCTCACCTTAAACCTGTGCCCTCTAGTTTTTGATTCTCTTTCCCTGGGGAAAAGACTGAGTGCATTCACCCTATCTCTGCTCCTCATCATTTTATCCACCTCTATAAGGCCATCTCTCAGTCTCCTACACTCCAAGGAATAAAGTCCCAGCCTGCCCAAGCTGTCCCTACAACTCAAATCTTCGAGTCCTGGCAACACTCTCAGAAATCTTCTCTGCACTCTGTCCAGCTTAATGAGGTCTTTCCTATAACAGGGTGACCAAAACTGTACACGGTAGCCCAGGTGTGCTCTCACCAATGCCTTGTACGACTACATTGTAATGTCCCAACTCCTATACTCAGTACCCTGACTGATGAAGACAAGCGCGCTAAACGCTTTTTCACCACCCTGTCTACCTTTGACGCCGCTCTCAACGAACTGTGTACTTGTACTCGTAGGTCCCTCTGTTCCATTACAATCCTTAGTGCCCTACCATTCACAGTACAAGTCCTACACTGGTTTGACTTTCCAAGATGCATCACCTCACACTTATCTGTATTGAAATCCATTTGCCTCTCCTCAGCCCACTTCCCGAACCGACCAAGATCCCCCTGTACTCTACGATAACCTTCTTCACTGTCAACAGCACCTCCTAATTTAGTGTCATCCGCAACTGATGAACGACAGCGTGCCAAACGCCTTGCTCACCACCCTGTCTACCTTTGTGCTTGAAAAACCGTGACCTGTTGGACTGAACACACGGTGGTGGAAGGTGGGGTTAGTCTAGATAGCTCTTTAGCAATCAGTACAATGCTGGAGGAACTCAGCAGGCCAGGCAACATCCTGAGTTCCTCCAGCATCATCGTGTTTTTCCTCTAGATTCCAGCGTCTGCAGTCCTTTGTTTCTTTAGCAATCAGTGTGGACACAATGGGTTAAATGGCCTCCTCTCCTCTCTCGTCTATGAATCTCTGAAAATACACCTCAACTCTCTGTAACTTCTTCCTTTGCAGTATACAACTTTTCCCATCGGATCAACCATTTCTCCTTTGGAATGCCAAGTCCCGGATTAGTCCATCCACTAGATGGCAGTGAGAAGATAACAGAATCAAGTGAGTTAACTTGGACAAGGATATCCCTGTCTTACAACTTTAAAACACATTTCATTTGATTCCCAATGAGTTACAGCGACAAATTAGTCTAATTTGGTTTTGATTTGGGATTGTTTCTTTGTTGACCAGAACATTGTGGGTCTAGATTTCTGAAGATGGTTCATTGAAAGCTGTAAACCGATAGATAAATGGGAGATCAATGTTTCGAAGAGCGAGTGGCTTTTGGTTGCTGCATACGTTGCTGTATATCACTGTATTTATTAATTGCTGAAAGGCATTTTCTTTCAAAGACATTGTGCAATTTTATAATTCAAACAAATGTCAGGGAACATTTTCTTCTGGTCTGAAGATCAAAGTCTCCACACGGAACTGTGAAGAAACGCAGCTGTGACGGAAGGCTTGGAGTGTTCTCCTCTGTAGCTGGACAAACACAAGCTCTGGGCCAGGAGTGTTGAACATTAAGATAGGGCTGTTCACTGGGGAGGGGCTGGAACTAGTGGCTGGAGAAGCAACATGGGGAAAGAGTGGGGTTTGGACAAATCGGATAGTTCTCGAGCTTAGAGCAGGATAAAATGCCGGCACAACATCGTGGGCTGAAGGGCCTGTACTGTGCTGTAATGTTCTATGTTCTTTGATGAAGGCCAGCATGCTAAACGCCTTTTTCACCACCGTCTACCTGCTATGCCACTCTCAATGAATTATGTACTTATACTGCTAGGTCCCAACAGCTGGCTTCCCTGCAGCTGTTTTCTATGAATTACCTCTTGCTCCCAATCGCCTATTAACATTTATATAGCAGGATGGAAAGGAACAATAATTTGTCACAGAATCAAACATCACAGAAACAGGTCCTTCAGCCCATCGAGTCCATGCTAACCATCATCTCACATTGACGCCTTAATCTTACCCACTTTTATTGTCCCCACATTCCCGTTGACTCCCCCCAGATTCCCCCTCACCTACTAGGGACAATTTACAATGGACATTAACTTATCAATTATCTAATTCTATGTAGTGTGTGTGTGTGCGTGCATGCGTGCGTGCGTGTGTGTGCGTGTGTATGCACACGCGCGAGCTCATTCATTCTGACTGCCACCACCTCAACTTTAACTCGCACCTTTGTTTTCAAATCTCTTTATCTCTCTGATCTCAACCCTTCTGGTCTCTGTCACCACAACCTCCTGAGATCTCTCCCCTCCTTCACTTCCGACCTTTTGATTATCTGTAAACTTAATCACCGCGCTTCAGCTGCCAGGGTCCCTGAGTTTGGGAATTCCCTCTCTGAACCTCACTGCCTCCCTCTGCTCCCTTAAGATGCTTCTTACAACCCACCTCTCTAACCAAGCTTTGGGTTACCTCCCCTAGTACCTCCTCGTGGGACCTGGCAGGAATTCTTTTCTTCAATATAATTCCAGAGAACTACCTTGGCAGACCTTTACATGCTAAAGGTGTTACAGAAATGAAAGTTGTTGCTACTAAAATAGTTATGTTACAGTACAGATCTCCAGCTTTTTTTGGTTTTGTTCCAATGTATTATTTGAAGCAGAATATAAAAGTAATGTTCTGATAAATAGAAGCTTGGTTAGAGCTTGCTTGGAGAACTTTGTAGGATCACAATACCAGGGCATTGGGCAAGGTGCAGGAGAGGTCTGCAAGGCAGGTGCCTGAGTGGAGTAGATCCAACAGACAAGGAAGTTGGAATTGGGAGAACTGGAGAGAGAGTTGACAGTGGTCTACACTTACAAAGTGGTTCAGTAGACGGGACATAGTAAAATCGTTTCCAGTTGTGGGACAGTCCAGAGAAGAGGCAGAAGATACTCACTAACATCAAATGGCAATAAAGGGAGGGACTTCTCTGCAGAAAGAGTGGTGGCAATTGCGTACTCGCCGCTGCAGAACCATGACAGACTGCAGCCCTGAGAGTTGGCACTGGGTGCTCGAGAGCAGGTCAGACACCGTAGGACAAATACTGTAAGTGGCAGGGCACTAAGGAAGGGTGACCTAGGGATCTAAGTCCATAGTTCCCCGAAAGGGGCAGCACAGGTGGACGGGGTGGTGCAGAGGGCGTGCGGTATGGAGACACAAGAGACTGCAGAAGCTGGGATCCAGGGCAAAGAATAAACGACTGGAAGAACTCGCCAGGTCAAGCAGCACCTGCAGATGTTTCAGGCTGACACCCTGCACCAGCAGGTTTATCAGGATGGTGCCTGGATTGGAGGATTTAGTTACGGGGAGGGATTGGACAGGCTGGGACTGTTTTCCCTGGAGCGAAGGAGGCTGAGGGGTGACCTGATAGGAGTATGTAAGATTATGAGAGACATAGATAGGGTAAATAGTCCAAATAATTGTACCCTTACCCATGGTAGGGGGGAATCAAAAACAAAAGGGCCAAGATATAAGGTGGGCTGAAGGGCCAGTTTCTGTGATGTACAACTCTGTGAAACCATCAACCTCACTTCCCCCTCTTTCCCCACAGCCCTGCACGTTACTTACCTTCAAGAACTTTCCATTTGGAAGTCTTAATTAACTACCCTTACCAGGTAACACCACTGATGTTTATGAGTGGAGACTAGATGTACACATGTGGGAGAATAGGATTGGCTGGGCAGTAAGGGTGGGAGGAGTAATTAGAGGGGCAGGGTACATAGCATCACCCAATGGGGGTAAATTCCCAGACTGTATATGGTAAATATACATGGTATGTTAGCGTAACGCTGTTACAGCGCCAGCAACCAGGGTTCAATTCCAGCTGCCGTCTGCAAGGAGTTTGTATGTTCTCCCTGTGTCTGCGTGGGTTTCCTCCAGGTGCTCCGGTTTCCTCCCACATTCCAAAGACGTACGGGTTAGGAAGTTGTGGGCGTGTTATGTTGGTGCCAGAAGCGCGGCGACACTTGCGGGCTGCCCCCAGAACACTCTAGGCAAACGATGCATTTCGCTGTGTACACGTGACAAATCTTACTTTATCAAATCTGTGCAATAGAATCTTAGAGTCACAAAGTACAGCAATAAAAGCAGACCCTTTGGCCCAACTCATCCATGCCAACTTTTTTGCCCATCTACACTACCCCCACTTGTCCGCATTGGATTCTAACAAACATCTGGGCTCAGAACAGTGACGGCCCTCCAGGACTTAAACACGTTGGCAGTTCAGGGCAGTGCCTGGGGAGTGCTGCACTGTCAGCAGGTGAGATCTTAAATAGAGACACCTGTTGAAGAGCAGCACCTGTCCCTCAACTCCCGCACCACCCCCAGGGTTTTAACAATGTTCTTCCCTCGCTCCCTACCTAACTCCACTGGAAATGGAGCTCAGAGCACTATATTGTCTACCGAATGACTCTTGGTGCTGTTAAATATCAGCCTTTACCTGCACTGCACTTTCTCTGTAACTGCAACATTATATTCTGCATTCCATTTTCCTTTTCTCCCTCGATGTACTGATGTATGGAATGATCCATCTGGATGGCACACAGAAGGGAAGCTTTTCACTGCATCTCAAAGTCAAATTGGAGTTTATTGTCACAGGCACAAGTACATGTGTGCACAGGTGCAATGAAAAACTTGCAGCAGCATCACCGGCACAGAGCATCAGATACACAACATTCACAAGCAAAATATAAATTAAAAATAAATTATACACAATTTTTACAAGAAAGAACACAATTAGAACAAACAAAAAGTTCCTTTTAGTGCAAAGTGGTCACAGTGTTGCTATACTGTAGTCTGTGTCTTAGTATATTTGACAGTAAACTAATACCAACCAACTCCAATACATCGATGCACAGTGCTTGTGTAAACCATCAGTATAAAGGACCACATCTCTGACTGCACCCCCCCCTCCCCATCACACTCTCCCCTCATCAACTTCAATGGTCACATCAATGGAATTAAGGTTGGACCAATCTGCTGTCTGGAGCAAGGAACCCATTCAGAATCCCACGACAAAGCACCCTGCCTCACTTACCTTGAAGGACACGAGTGGTACTAAACTGATGTCGGCAATGGAGAAATCCACACATAGAGATTTCTTTACATGTACCCCTTATGGCTTAGGAGGAGGGCATTTGGCCTTCAATTGTATGCCAGTTCTTGGGGAATTTCCATCAACCCCATCCCCCAGTTATTTCTCAGTAAACTATTACCTCTCACATGCTACCACCTAGATCAGGGAGTAGAGATTCATTCAGTTATACAGCACGGAAACAAGCCCTTCAGTCCAACTGCTGTACCCCATGTAACCAATCGCTAGATTTATGGGCGCAGTTTTCATTGAGGTTAGAGGGTGAGCACCGATGTTTCTCCGTATAATCGAGGATTTTGTTTTTGAAAAGGAAACCAGCAGCTGTGCGAAGCTTTGGGATATTCTGAAGATGTAATAACACTGTCTATCAGATGAAACTTCATTCCATTCTCTCTCTGCTCATTGACCCAAGCAGCGACACACAGGGGGTAAAGCTGATTGGAATGAAGCAGAGAGACGAGCTTAAATCCCACTGTGACAGATGCGGAAATTGAATTCATTACATAAGTAATAATCTTTCCTTTCATTCTAATTAAATAAATTTGGAATAAAGAGCTTGCATCTATAATAGAGTCTGGAACTACTGGACGGATGTAAAAGCACAACTGCACTACAGATTTGTCAGCGATAGTACTGTTGTTGGACGAATCACAGGCGGCGATAAGTCAGCGCACCAGAGCGAGATCGGACACCTGGGTGAGTGGTGCCACAACAACAACCTCTTGCTCAACGTCAACTAAACTAAAGAGCTGATTGTTGACTTCAGGGGGGGAGGGGAAGGAGGGCGAACGTGCGCCAGTCCACATTGGGGGATCAGCGGAGGAGAGGGTCAGCAGGTTTAAGTTCCGGGGCGATGCCTTGTCCTGGACCCAGCACACAGATGTAACCATAAGGAAAGAGCACCAGCGTCTTTACCTTCTGAGGAGGTTAAGGAGGTTCAGCTTGTCACTGAACACTTTAACTAACTTCTACAGATGTACTGTTGAAAGTATCCTGACTGGTTGCATCACGGTCTGGGATGGCAATTTGAATGCACAGGAACATAAGAAGCTGCAGAGAGTAGTGGACTCTGCCCAATACATCATGGGCACATCCCTCCCCACCATCGGGAGTATCTACAGGAGGCGCTGCCTCAAGAAGGCAACATCCATCATCAAAGATCCCCACCATCCGGGCCGTGCCATCTTCTCGCAGCTCCCATCGGGCAGGAGGTACAGAAGCCTGAAGTCCCACACCACCAGGTTCAGGAACAGCGACTTCCCTTCAACCATTCGACCAACCAGCACAACCCTAATAGTTTCAGTTTAGCAACACTATGATCATTTTGATCACTTTGTACTAAAATGAATTTTTTTTCTTCTAATTGTGTTCTTTCTTGTAAAAATTGTGTATAATTTATGTTTAATTTATGTTTTTCTTGTGAATGCTGCTTATCTGACGCTCTGTGCCTGTGATGCTGCTGCAGGTAAGTTTTTCATTGCACCTGTGCACACATGGACTTGTACAGATGATAATAAACTTGACTTTGACCTTGACTTTGAATATGAAATAAAACAGAAAATGCTGAAAACACTCAGCAGGTCAGGCAGCCTCTGTGGAGAGAGAGAAAGGGCCGATGCTTCAGGTTCATTATCTTTCACCAGGTCATCATTGAGATATGATACAAGGCCATCGACCTGTAAAGTTAACTTTGTTTCTCTCTTCATAGCTGCTGACTGACCTGCTGAGTGTTTCTGCTTTATTTCAGATTTCCAACATCTGCTTCAGCACAGCGATTCGTGCTGCTGGCTCACAGCTCCAGAGACCCGGGTTCAATCCCGACCTCCGGTGCTGTCTGTGCAACATTTCTCCCTGTGACCGTGTGGGTCTCCTCTGAGTACTTCTATTTCCTCTCACATCCCATATGAGGGGCATAGATAGAGTGAACGAGCAATATCATTTCCCAGTTATTGAGCGATCCAATACCAGAGGGCATGCATTTAAGGTGAGAGGGGGTAGGTTCAGAACCGATGTGAGGGGTACGTTCTTCTTACTGAGAAAGTGGTGGATGCCTGGAATGCGTTGCCTGAGAGGGTGGTGGAGGCAAATTCATTGGGGGCTTTTAAGAGGGGCTTGGATGGGCACATGAATGAGAGGAAAATAGAGGGATATGGGCATTCTGTAGCTAGGAGGGAATAGCTATGTCAGCACAACATTGTGGGCCAAAGGGCCTGTTCTATGCTGTACTGTCCTATGTTCTATGTATCTCAAAGAATGTGGTATGGTAATCAAGGACTACCCCACCCAGGTCATTCTCTCTTCTCCCCCCTCCCATCGGGCAGAAGATACAAAAGCCTGAGAGCACGTACCACCAGGCTCAAGTACAACTTCTATCCCGCTGTTATGAAACTCTTGAACTGATCTCTCAGACGATGAACTCTTGATCTCCCAGTCTACCTCATCGTGGCCCTCACACTTTATTTGTCTACCTGTACTGCACTTTCTCTGTAACTGATGTGATGAAATGATCTGTATGGATGGCATGTAAAACAAAGTTTTTCACTGTACATCGGTATACATGACAATAACATAGAACATAGAACACTACAGCACAGTACAGGCCCTTCGGCCCATGATGTTGTATCAACATTTTATCCTGCTCTAAGATCTATCAAACCCTTCCCTCCCACATAGCCCTGCATTTTTCTATCATTCATGTGTCTATCTAAGAGACTCTTAAATGTCCCCAATGTATCTGTCTCCACCACCTCTGCCGGCAGTGCGTTCCATGCACCAACCACTCTCTGTGTAAAAAGCTTGCCCCTGACATCCCCCTTATATCTTCCTCCAATCACCTTAAAATTAGGTCCCTCGTGTTGGCCATTGTTGCCCTCGGAAAACGTCTCTGACTGTCCACTCGATCTATGCCTCTTATCATCTTGTACACCTCTATTAACTCACCTCTCATCCTCCTTCTCCACACCATACGCCTTCTTAACAACCCTATCAACCTGCGTAGCAACCTTGAGGGATCTATGGACGTGGACCCCAAGATCCCTCTGTTCCTCCACACTGCTAAGAGTCCTGCCATTAACCTTGTATTCTGCCTTCAAATTCGATCTCCCGAAGTGTATCACTTCACACTTTTCCAGGTTGAACTCCATCTGCCACTTCTCAGCCCAGCTCTGCAACCTATCAATGTCCTGTTGTAACCTACAGCAAACTTCTACTTTATCCACACCACCACCAACTTTAACAAACCAATTTACCAATTTAATTTATTTACGAATTTAACTGCAACACCATATCCTACATTCTGTTTTCTTTTTAACATCTTGATGTACTTATGGAACGCTCTGTATGGATGGCATGCAAAACAAAAACTTTTCACCGTACCTCAGTACATGTGACAATGATAAACTAATAGCTCTGTATTAATAGTGTGTCAGCGAGGGGTAGAATCTGGGGAGAGTTCATGGGAATGTGGGGAGAATGAAGTGGGAATAGTATAAATGGGCGCAATTGGCCAGCATGAAAGCAGTGGGCTGAATGGACTGTTTCCGTGCTGTATGACTCCACACAGTATTTTGCTTTGGTATCACTAACACTCTTAGTTACGTCTGCTAACCACACCTAGACTGAGCCATCCGTGACTTCTAGCCCACAACAATACAGTTGAGTTCTAAATGTCCCAGCAACTCAGAGAGAGAGAGAGAGAGGGAGTTCAAACCCCAAACAAGCAGCTCAAGAGATTGTCTCACCACCATCTTGCCCAGCATAATCAAAGCAGCCAACATAATCAAAGAACCCTCCCAGCCCGGACATTCTCTCTTCTCCCCCCTCCCATCAGGCAGAAGATACAAAAGCCTGAAAGCACGTACCCTCAGGCTCAAGGACAGCTTCTATCCCTCTGTTATTAAGACTATTGAACAGCACTCTTGTACAATAAGATGAACTCTTGACCTCATAATCTACCTTGTTATGGCCTTGCACCTTATTGTCTGCCTGCACTGAACTTTCTCCGTAACTGTAACACTTTATTCTGCATTCTGGTATTGTTTTCCCTTGTACTACCTTAATGAACTGATGTGGTGAAATGATCTGTATAAGCTGGTATGTGAAAACAAAGTTTTTCACTGTACCTCGGTACATATGACAATAATAAACCAATTTACTGATTAGGAATAGGCATTAAATGCTGGCCACTGACTCCCACATCCCTGATTTAAACATTCTATTTTCTGCGAGTTATTTTAATTTTTGAGAATGTGCCCATTTCTCGTGCTCTGACCCCAGGGCCTGATATTTCTCCTGTGTCTGTTCACAGAACTGTACATGTTCCAATACTTCCTGATCGTAGTGCCTACCGAAATAAGCACCTACACATTCTCCACAAGCACCTACCAATTCTCAGTCTCGGAGCAGGTGAGTAAAATGCCAACGGTTCTTGGGATCTTGCACCTCATTGTGTCGGGGACTTCATTCTGTCAACATCCAAGGCTTTCTTCAATTATTGGTATTGGTATTGATTTATTATTGTCACTTGTACCGAGGTACAGTGAAAAGCTTGTCTTGCAAACCAATCGTACAGGTCAATGCATTACACAGTGCAGTTACATTGAGTTAGTACAGAGTGCATTGAGGTAGTACAGGTAAAAACAATAACAGTACAGAGTAAAGTGCCACAGCTACAGAGAAAGTGCAGTGCAATAAGGTGCAAGGTCACAACAAGGTAGATCGTGAGGTCAGAGTCCATCTCATCGTATAAGGGAACCGTTCAATAGTCTTATCACCGTGGGATAGAAGCTGTCCTTGAGCCTGGTGGTACGTGCCCTCAGGATCCTGTATCTTCTACCCTATGGAAGAGGAGAGAAGAGAGAATGTCCCGGGTGGGTGGGGTCTTTGATTATGCTGGCTGCTTCACCAAGACAACGAGAGGTAAAGACAGAGTCCACGGAGGGGATGCAGGTTTCCGTGATGTGCTGGGCTGTGTCCACAACTCTCTGCAGTTTCTTGCGGCCCTGGGCAGAGCAGAGCAGAACATAGAACATTGAACACAGAACAGTACGGCACAGGAACAGACCCTTTCACCCACAAGGTTGTGCCGAACTAATCAAATGCCGAACTGAACTAATCCCTTCTGCCTACACAATGTCCAGATCCCTCAATTTCCTGCACATCCATGGGCCTAGCTAAGAGCCTCTTAAACATCTCTACCACATCTGCCTCCACTGCCACCCCTGGCAGCACATTCCAGGCACCCACCACTCTCCGCGTAAGAAACTTGCCCCGCACATCTCCTTTAAACTGTCCTCCTAAACTGCAGCACAACAGTGATTATGGACTCAAACAACAAGAGGAGAGCTGTGCATTAGCAGATAACCCCAGGAGATGTGGAGAGTGGGATTGTGTGGAAGCCAATTCAACTTCCTCACAACCCACCACCTCTCATAGATTAATAAAATGTACGTGCTTAGGGAAGGAATTTTAAAAAGTCAAAGTATCAGAGGTTAAGCTGTCATTAGTTGAGGATCACAATTAGGGCAGTATAGAGGCACAGCCTCAGAGCGCCAGAGACCCGGGTTCAATCCCGACCTCGGGCGCTGGCTGTGTGGAGTTTGCACGTTCTCCCTGTGACCGTGTGGATTTCCTCCGGGTGCTCCGGTTTCCTCCCACATCCCAAAGTTAGTTTTAAGTTGCAGGGGAGGGGTTGGCGAGGAATGGATAGGACAAAGGGAATATGTCCGGTGGGGTGAGACCACGGTTGCCGTGGCGATTCCAGTGTTCACTGAGTTATGGGGTTGATCAATTATGAGGGCAGTTAAAGAGAGAAAAGAAACCAAGAGATGTGTTAAAGCTGTGAAATGCAGGTCAGAACTGCTATTGAAACCCAAACCTAAAAGAAGAATACTGGACACATCAAGGCCATCAGGAGAAAGAGAAAATCAGGGTTAACCAGCTTCCCCTCCGTGGACTCTGTCTACACTTCTCGCTGCCTCAGTAAAACAGCCAACATAATCAAAGACCCCACCCACCCCTCCCATCGGGCAGAAGATACAAAAGCCTGAAAGCACGGACAGTTTCTATCCCACTGTTGTAAGACTATTGAATGGTCCCCTAGTATAATAAGATGGATTCTTGACCTCACAATCTACCTCGTAATGACCTTGCACTTTATTGTCTGCCTGCACTGCACTTTCTCTGTAACTGTAACACTTCATTCTGCATTCTGTTATTGTTTTCCCTTGTACTACCTCGATGCACTGATGTGATGAAATGATCTGTATGGATGGCATGCGAAACAAAGGTTTTCACTGTACATGTGACAATAATAAACTAATTTACCAATTTAATATTACTGCTGCATAACTTTACTGCTGAACTTACAAGTTGCTGGAGGAACAGCGGGTCGAGCAGCATCTGGGACGGGGGGGGGGGGGCAAGGGGGAATGAATTGTCGACATCTCGGGTCGAAACCCTGCAACAGGACTCAAGATGTTAACAATTCCTCTCCACCCCACAGGTGCTGCTCAACCCACTAAGTTCCTCCAGCAGATTGTTTGTTGCTCCTGAACTTACCAGTTTTGATACAAACAGCAAATGACCTGAAACCATTGAATTCAGTAGTCGCAAAGGCTGCAATGTGTCCAGAGAGATGTGGTGTGGTTCATCAAGCTTACGCTGGAACAGTGCAGGGAGCCACAGAGAGACAGGTGGAAGTGGGAGAGGGAAGGAGAATGAAAACACGTCATGTTCTGTAAAGAGATGGAAATGTTATACAGAGTAATGCAGGCATTACAGATCCCACAAATAACCACCCAAAAACTTGAGATAAGAGATAAAATTCGCTACTACAGAATTTATGTGAAAAAAGTTAATAAATACAAAATTTATTTTTTTTTCCAACGTTTCTTGACGCAGAAGCAAATGACATGTCTTTGCATTGCAGAAAATTATACATACCACATCTGGAGTATTGTATTCAATTCTGGTCGCCCCATTACAGGAAGGATGTGGAGGCTTTGGAGAGGGTGCAGAAGAGTTTCACCAGGATGCTGCCTGGATCAGAGGGCATGAGCTATAAGGAGAGATTGGACAAACTTGGGTTGTTTTCTCTGGAGTGTCAGAGGCTAAGGGGAGACCTGATAGAGGTTTATAAGAATATGAGCGGCACAGACAGAGTAGACAGCCATTATCTTTTTCCCCAGGGTCGTAATGTCTAATACCAGAGGGCACGCATTTAAGGCAAGAGGGGGATAAGTTCAAAGGAGATGTGCAGGGCAAGTTTTTTTTACACAGAGACTGGTGGGTGCCTGGAATGTGCTGCCAGGGGTGGTGGTGGAGGCAGATACGACAGAGGCATTTAAGAGGCTCTTAGACAGGGGATGGAGGGATATGGACATTGTGTAGGCAGAAGGGATTAGTTTAGTTAGGCAATTAATTACTAGTTTAATTGGTTCAGTACAACATTGTGGGCCGAAGATCCTGTTGCTGTGCTGTACTGTTCTGTGTTCTATGTATCATTTTCTTGGAACAGGACCCAGTCGCCTGTAGAGCACTAATTATCCAACTGGTTGGAATTATCAATCCGTTGCTCATTTGTGTTATTGCAGGAGAAAAATCTGGCAGGAATGGGAAGGAAGCATGAAGTCCCGGGTGTCCTGGTGAAATATGACATCAGCTGTCTTAAGATCTTGATCTCTGAAGAAGGGATGTCTACCAACCGGTTTCTCATTCGCCTCTGTGGGATAGTTGGGGGAATATTTTCCACTGCAGGTAGGTATCTATGTGGGAGATGGAACGGACATGAGAAACGTCACTCACTGCTCTCGGTGCACCTAGTGGGGACCATTTACTGTCAGCTGTGGGATACTTGCTTCCATGTCAGAAGGTAATGCCTTAAGGACTCACTCCATAGACTTGAGGGCATCATCTATGTTGCCTCTGTCACTGAGAACTGGGGGAATGCTGCACTGTCAGAAAGGATGTAGTCGTGGATTTGTACAGTATGGAAACAGGCCCTTCGGCCCAACTCATCCATGCTGACCAAGATTCCCATTTAAGCTGGTCCTATTTGCATGCGTTTGACCCATATCCCGATAAACCTTTCTTTCCATGTACCTGAGTAAATGTCTTTTAAATGCTGTAATTGTACCCACCTTGGCAGCTCGTTCCATATACCCACGGTGTGGGTGAAAAGGTTTCCCCTCAGGTCCCCTTTAAATCTTTCCCCTCTCATCTTAAACCTGTGCCCTCTAGTTTTAGATTCCCTTATCCTGGGAAAAAAGTCTGCAACTGTAAGGAGAGAGAAAAAAAAGAGGCTAGGAAAGGGAAGAGAAGAAGCATTTTGGGGGGGGGGTGTTGTGGGGAAGGGGGGTGGCGATTACCTAAAGTGGGAGAATTCAGTGTTCATGCCTCTCTCCTTACCTTTGACCCATCCCCGGTGGGTCTGCTCTCCCCTCCTCCCCCGCACCTGCCCATCACCGTCTCTTACCTGCATCTACCTATCACCACCCTGTGCCCACCCCGCCTCCCCTCTTTTGTCCACCTATCACTGCTCTGCTTTTCCCTCCTATATATCGGGCTTCCCCTTTTCCTATCTTCAGTCCTAAAGAAGGGTCCTGACCCCAAACGTTGACCGCCTGCTTTTCTCCACGGAGGCTGCCTGGCCTGCTGAGTTCCTCCAGCATCTCAGTGTTTTTCACCTGGATTCCTGCATCTGCAGTCCTTTGTTTCTCATGGGTTCATCCTGTTTGGTTTACCCACGTAAAGAGCCATGCTCACTCATATGAGGAAGATAGAACGGAGGAAGCAAAGAGGATCTCAAAGGTCAGAAAGCACTGATGCTACACCATCCGTACAGCTCTGTCACCTGTGGGAAAGGAACCTTCGAGGCCAGATTGGTCTCAACAGCCATCTCCATACACATCACAACACTGTAGACTAGACAATCACGGCCTTACTCAAGAATGAGTGACGAACACCAACAAAAGTCATTGCAGCGATAACGTCACTGATGGCAGTTGTTGAGATTTCCATACTTTTTGTCACCCATTGGCCTCAGATAATAATCACTTGGTGTAAAGTCTGTGGCTTCCTCATTGGCTTCAGTCCCACATAACTGGAGTGGAAGCAGGTCATCCTTAATACTGAGGAAAGAGAAAGAGTCAGAGATGGAGGAGTGGCTCTGACAGAGTGCCGCACTGTAGGAGGAGCAGTACTGAGGGAGTGCCGCGCTGTAGGGGGAGCAGTACTGAGGGAGTGCCGCACTGTAGGGGGAGCAGTACTGAGGGAGTGCCGCCACTGTAGGGGGAGCAAGTACTGAGGGAGTGCTGCACTGTAGGGGGAGCAGTACTGAGGGAGCGCCGCGCTGTAGGAGGAGCAGTAGCTGAGGGAGTGCCGCACTGTTGCTGGGGAGTATTAAAACACTGTGTACTTTAAACCAGTTCTGAGGAAGTGCTGCACTATCAGAAGGCTTCAGCACTAAGGGATTGCTCCATTATTTGGAGAGGTTGTTACAAGGACACAAGGAGCTGGAGTCAGGTTACAGCCCTCTGAGAGTCTGCTCTGTTATTCAGTAAATTCTGGACCGATCAGAACTTGGCATCAATTCCAATCTCCTGTCATGCCTACAGCCACAGCCCCCTCACAGTGTAAGAAATTGTCAATCTCCACCTTGAGTACATTCAATGACCCCACCTCCACAGCGGCTCTGGTGTGGTCAATTCCAATCCTTTGAGAAGAAACTTCTCACCTCCCCTTTAAATGTGTGATCAGAATTCTGAAATTATGCCCCTAGTTCTAGATCCCCCCCACAAGGGCAATCAGCATCTCATCATCACCTTCCAAGCCTCCTCAGAAATGTATGTTTCAATAAGATCACCTTCTATTCTTCTGAATTCCTACCAGCTCCGTCATGCCCCTATTGGACCATCTCATCTCATTGTCAACCTGTCCCACAGATCACGGCAGTGTCAAACAAAAATGTTGACCTGAATCCCGCATCTCCCTGTTCAGGTGTTAAAGGTCCCAGGAGGTTATTTGCAAAGCAGAGGAGTTCTCCCTGGGATGCTCGGTTAGATCTTCCCGTAATCAACACCACTTCTGCACCTTCCCAAGGGCTCCAGCTCAACAATGAAGTTGCCGATCCTTTGTTCCAGTAATCCAGAAATGAAACTTAAATCCAGTTCTTTTCTCATAGAAAAGCTCCAACTATTTATATACTTCTACAAAGGATTCCTTGACTAATGTCCATATCATGCTGTAATAAATCTGCCAACGGTAGCATTGCCCGACCTCTTCACTCTCACACTAAGCATTTTAAACCAATAATTCCCATCCAATATCCTATCCCAGGGTAGGGAGTCTAAAACTAGAGGGCATCGGTTTAAGGCACGAGGGGAACGATTTATAAGGGGACCCGAGGGGCAACTTTTTCCACACAGAGGGCGGTGGGTATATGGAATGAGTTGCCAGAGGAAGTGGTTGAGGCGGGTACATTAACAACATTTAAAAGACATTTGGACAGGTCCATGGATAGGAAAGGTTTAGAGGGACATGGGCCAAATGGGATTAGCTCAGGTGGGCATCTTGGTTGGCATGGACGAGTTGGGCCGAAAGGCCTGTTTCCATGCTGTATGACTCTGTGACTCTAACAGAAATTGTCATTTCACATCCACCATTCTTTGTAATTACACAAATCCAATATGTAAGCCAATGTGGTAAATTGGATCAGCAAGATCCAATGACACTAAGATTGGAGGCGTAGTGGGCAGCGAGGAAGGCTTTCAAAGCTTGCAGAGGGATCTGGACCAAATGGAAGAATGGGCCAGAAAATGGCAGATGGAATTTAATGCAGACAAGTGTGAGGTGTCGTGTTTTGGAAGGACAAGTCAAGGTAGGATATACGCAATAAATGGTAGAGGCACTGAGGAGTGCGGAGGAACAAAGGGATCTGGGAGTTTCAGATACATAATTCCCTGAAAGTGGCGTCGCAGGCTAGACAGGGTTGTAAAGAAGGCTTTTGGCTTCCTGACATTCATAAATCAAAGTATTGAGTATAGGAGTTGGGATGGTTGTGGTGAGGTTGTATAAGACATTGGTGAGGCCAAATTCTGGAGTATTGGTGTGCAGTCTGGTCACCTAACTATAGGAAGGACTTCAGTAAGATTGAAAGAGTGCAGAGGAGATTTTACTAGAATGTTGCTGGGTCTTCAGGAGTTGAGTTTACAGGGAAAGATTGAACAGGTTAGGACTTTATTTCCTTGGAGCGCAGAAGAATGAGGGGAGATTTGACAGAGGTTTACAAAATTATGAGGGGTATAGACAGAGTAAATGCGAGTAGGCTCATTCACCTAGATTAGGGGAGATAAGTACAAGAGGACATGGCTTTTTAGGGTGAAAGGGGAAAGGTTTAGGGGGAACTTCTTCACTCAGAGAGTGGTGGGAGTGTGAAACGAGCTGCCATCTAACATGGTAAATGCAGGCTCTCTTAAGTATTAAGAATAAGTTGGATAGATACATGGATGGGAGAGGTCTGGAAGGTTATGGACTGGGTGCGGGTCAATGGGACTAGTGGAATAAAGTTTCAGCACAGACTAGAAGGGCCGAATGGCCTGTTTTCTGTGCTGTCATGTTCTATGGTTCTCATGATCAGCACTTACAATGGCAATTTCCATTTAAACAGCATCCTAACATTGCAAAATATCTCAAGGTGGCTTCTTTGTTTGTTTTGGGATGTATGTTCCTAGCGAGACATGCATTCATTACCCATCCTCCACTACCTTTGAGAAGGCGATGAGCTGCCATCTTGAACCGCGGCAGTCATTACGATACTTCCACAACGCTGTGAGGAGGGTTTCCAGGATTTAGACCAAGTGATGAAAGAATATCATAATCTTTCCAAGTTGGGATTGTGTGTGACTTGGAAGAGAACCTGCAGGTGGTTGTACTCCCAAACGTCTACCGCATTGTCCATCCTGCTGGTGGAGGACGCAGGTTTGGGAGGTGGTGTCAGAGTAGCCTGGGCAAGTAACTACAGTGTACTTTGAAGCAGGTGCACACCAGAACTCCTGTCTACCAATGATAGAGGGAATGGACATTTCGTGGGGTGGATGGGGTGCCAATCAAGCAGGCTCTTGTCCTGAATGGTGTGCTGGAAGGTTGAGCTGTATACATTCAGGTATGAGCAAAGTAACTCATTGTGCTCCTAACTTGCCTCCTTTGATGATGTAAACTCTGTGGGTTCTCAGGAGACAAATTACTTACCATGAGATACTCAGTCCCCGACCTTCTCTTGTAGCCAAGATATTCACGTGACTGATCCTTTGTGGTTCTGGTCAACGGCGGCCCTTGGGATGTTAAGATTTTGGCAATGAAATCAGAATCAGGTATATTATCACTGACATATGACGTGAGATTTGTTGTTTTGTGGCAGCAGTACAGTGCAAGACATAAAATTACTATAAATTACAGAAATTAATAAATAGTGCGAAAAGAAAAGAATAACAAGCTAGTGTTCATGGGTTCGTGGACTGTTCAGAAATCTGATGGCAGAGGGAAAGAAGCTGTTCCTAAATTGTTGGATTTGGGTCTTCAGGCTCAGACTAGGTGACCGTTTCACAGAACACCTGCGCTCCATCCGTAACAGCGACCTACATCTCCCCCTCCCACACTATCACTGATATGTCAGTCCTCGGCCTCCCCCACTGCCGGGAGAATTCCAAGCGCAAGCTGGAGGAACAGCACCTCATTGGAACCTTGCAGCCTAACGGCATGAACATTGAATTCTCCCACTTTAAGTAACCCCCCACCATCATGCTTATTATCTTCTTCCCTTTCCTAGCATCTCTCTCTTTTTTCTAGCCCCCCTTTTTTTCTCTCCTTACCTTTGACCCATCCCCCAGTGGATCTGCTCTCCCCTCCTCCCCCACACCTGCCTATCACTATCTCTTACCTGCATTTACCTATCACCACCCTGTGCCCACCCCACCTCCCCTCTTTTGTCCACCTATCACAGCTCTGCTTTTCCCTCCTATATATCGGGCTTCCCCTTTTCCTATCTTCAGTCCTGAAGGGTCCTGACCTGAAACGTTGACCGCCTGCTTTTCTCCAATGGATGCTGCCTGGCCTGCTGAGTTCCTCCAGCATCATTGTGTTTTTCCTCTTGAGATGCTGACGCCCAGGAACTTGCCACTGAATACCCAAGGAGTTTGATTAAACATTCTCATTGGACCTGGCAGTTTTTGAGGCACAAATTCAACTCGCCATTTATCAGCCTATGCCTAAATGTTCTCCACATCCTAGATTTGGACCAAGTCTGCATTAAGATCTGCAGTCAAATGGCCCTGGGAATTGGTGAGCAGGTTTTTGACAACAACTGCGAATGACACCTTCTGTTGTTTTGCTGATGATTGACAGTATCTGATTCAGCAGCAACTGGTTGGATTGGATTGGTGCTGGGCTTTTTTGTGAACAGGACATATCAGTCAATTCTCCACTCTGGCAGGTAGACAGCGGTGTTGTTACTGTAGGGTGGGTACCTCAGTTACAAGGAGAGGTTGCGTAGACCAGGACTTTATTCCCTGATATGTAGGAGATTGAGAGGTTATCTGATGGAGGTGCATAGACAGGGTGAAAGCACATGGTCTTTTTCCCAGGGCATAGGTTTAAGATCAGAGGCGAGAAATTTAAAAGGGACATCAGGGACAGCTTCTTCACACAAAGGATGGTGCGTATTTGGAATGAGCTGCCAGAAACAGTGGTTGAGGCGGGCACATTAGCAACGTTTAAAAGCCACCTAGATAAGTCCATGGATAGGAGAGGTTTAGAGGGCTATGGGCCAAACGCGGGCAGATGGGATTAGCGCACTGGGCAACACAGTCGGTATGGATGAATTGGGCTGAAGGGCCTGTTTCCGTGCTGTATGACTCTATAACTGCTCACTGGAGGCATGGCTAGATCGGTAAAACATGATTTTGCTTTGTCTGCCATAGCCTTCTCAGAATCAGAATCAGGTTTATTATCACTGACATACGTTGTGAAATGTGTTGTTTTGCAGCACTAGTACAGTGCAAGACATAGGGACATAAAAATTACAATAAGTTACAAAAATAAATAAATAGTGTAAAAGAGGAATAATGAGATAGTGTTCATGCACCGTTCAGAAATCTGATGGAGGAGGGCATTCAGTATGGCTCCCGTACCTCCTCCCTGATGGTAGTAACGTGAAGAGGGCATCTGGAGTCCTCGGTTGCCACACCAGCCTGTCCGCTGCAAGGGTGAGGCTAAATGCAAACCAGAGGAACAGCACTTCATATTCCTCCTGGGTAGTCTTTAGGCTGCCAACGTGGACATTGAATTCTCCAATTTCAGGTTACCTGCGCCTCCTGATCTACCCAGTTCCTCCTGTACCCCACCTCTTTATGCTGGCCATCTCCCCTCTATCAGTCCAGATGAAAGGTCTTGACCCAAAACGTCGACTATCCATTTCCCTCTAAGGATGCTGCTCGACCTACTGAGTTCCTCTGGCAGTGACCCCACCTTTCCCTGTTCTCCCCTCTCCCATCGGGCAGAAGATACAAAAGCCTGAAAGCACGTACCACCAGGCTCAAGGACAGCTTCTATCCCGCTGTTATAAGACTATTGAACGTACCTCTTGTAATGATAAGATGGACTCTTGACCTCACCATCTACCTTGTCATGACCTTGCACCTTATTGTCTGCCTGCACTGCACTTTCTCTGTAGCTGTGACACTTTATTCTGCATTGTTATTGTTTTCCCTCAATGTACTGAGGTGATGAAATGACCTGTATGGATGGCATGCAAAGCAAAGCTTTTCATTGTACCTCGGTACATGTGACAATATTAAACCAATTTACCACTCCTAGCATGCACTTCTGCACACCTTTCTGAACCAGTCTTTACTATAAAGTGAAGTTTTCTTTAGGCCACAAGGTTCTATTGAGGTGAAATCCACTTGCTGCTGTTGATCTCCACAAAACCCTCCAAACCATTGGTAAGACAGGTGAACCAATGTTGGTATCATCTCCTAGTCTTGCCTGTGAGATATTTTGCAAGTACAATCGAGCCAGGCTGCAATTCAACACAACTCTCCCAATTCACACACCAATTCCATCTTCTGACAACATGCTCTTTCTTGTCTATACAAGAACCATTTAGTCTTTCCCTTTCTGGGTGTCATCATGCCTGCGGGCGTGTCCCAGTAGACCAGAACCACATTAGCAACAATTTACACAAGCCATTCTGATCCCACCTGCCACAGGACTTCACCCTGTCATGGAGATTCCCTTCGTTCCACCCCCATTGCTACCCTTCTTTCACAGATCTGATGGAGGGTCCCTCATCTGAAACCTTACCTTGTTTCTCCTTCCACAGACACTGCCTGACCTGCTGGACCTGCTGAGTTTTTCCAGCATTTCCCATTTTTATATCACATTGGCTCAGTTTTAATCCGACCCATATTAATCTGGCTGGGCAGCTCCCAAACCTCACCATTAATAACATATTACACAAACCGAGCAACTTAAGGTGCCGGTAACTGCCTCCATCAAGCCACTTCAGCCCACCACGTCCATGCCAACCTTTCTACCCGCCTACCCTGATATTTGCCGGCATTCGGTCCATATCCTTCAATACCTTGCCTGTACCAGTGTCTGTCTAAATGCCTCTTGAACATAATGATTGTATCTGACTCCACCACCGCTCTTGGCAGCAAGTTCCAGATATCAACAACTCTGTAAAAACAACTTACCCCTCAGGTCCCCTTTAAAACCCTTTCCTCTCACCTTAAACCTCTGCCCTTTTGTTTTGGAACCATGATAAACAAACATCTTCCCTATCTATGCTTTTTACAATTTTATACACCTCTCTCAGGTCACCCCTTAGCCTCCTTCACTCCAAGGAAAACAAGCTCGGCCTATCCAATCACTCCCCCTAACAAAAAAGATGTACAAATCTTTCACAACCTCAGGACATTAAGGCACTTTGTAGCCTATCAAGTCCTTGCGAAGCCTTATTGTATTGTTGGAAATGGGGCAACCTATTTTCACACAGCCACGTTTCCAGCATAGCGATACAAGATTTCAGAGGAGAATCAGACCATTCGGCCTATTGAGTCTGTTCTGCCATTCAATCACGGCTGATACTTTTTCAACCCCACTCTCCCGCCTTCTCCCCTTAACCCTCCCCTTACCAGTCAAGAACCTAGCAATCTCTGCCTTAAGTACACCCAATGACTTGGCCTCCACAGCCATCTGTGGCAACAAATTCCACCCATTCACAACCCTCTGGCTGAAGAAATTCCTCCTCATCTCAGTTCTGAAGGGACATCCCTTTATTCTGAGGCTGTGCCCTTGGATCCTCTCCACATCCACTCTATCCAGGCCTTTCAGTATCCGGTAGCTTTGAATTAGATTTCCTCTCATCCTTCTGAACTCCATCTAGTACAGGCCCAGAGACATCAAATGCTCCTCATAGGTTAAATCTTTCATTCCTGGGATCATTCTTGCAAATCTCCCCTGGAATCTCTCCAGGGCCAGCACATCTTTCCTTTGATACAGGGCCCAAAATTGCTCACAATATTCCAAATGTGGCCTGACTAAAGCCTTGTAAAGATTCAGCAGTACATCCTTATGTTCCAATGACCAGATGAATTTTTGATGCAATGTTCCAGTGTTGGCCAGGATACCTAGATAACCTCCACAGCTCAAGGTGACACTTACATTCACTTGAGAGGACAGCTTGAGCTTCAAGTTAACAGCTCATCTGGAAGACAGTGCTGCACTCCCTCACTACAACACTGCTGGCATCAACCTGAAATTTTCGAGAGTTGAACCTGTAACTTTGACTTGGGCAGAAGTTGCAATCAATCAGAGAGGTGACTACCGGTGCATTGTATACCATTTCTAATGGTTCCTAATTATTTTTGCATTTGTTCGTCTAGGGTTTCTACACAGTATTTGTGGATTTATTATTAACCTTCTTTGTTGCCAATGCAAATCCAGATAAAGATTACAAAGGTGGGTTAAAATCAATTTCCAATTCTTGCAGTTCTGTTAGAGCAGCTACAGACAGCCAGGTTATAAGAGACTTCTTCAGCAATGGAAACAGGGCATTGGGAGGGAAGGGCTAGATAGATCTTAGAGCAGGATAAAATGTCGGCACAACATTGTGGGCTGAAGGGCCTGTACTGCGCTGTAATGTTCTTGTTCTACCCAACCCGTCCATGCTGGCCAAGCTGTCTATCCCATTTACCTGTGTTTGGCCTATATCACTAAACATTTTCTATGTACCTGTCTAAATGCCTTTTAAACATAGTAATCGTTCCCTCTAGCAGCTTGTTCCTTATACCCACCACCCTCCATGTGAAAGTTTCCCCTTGGGCCCCTCTCACATTAAATCTAATTTTAGACTCCCCTACCCTGGGAAAAAGACTGACCATCCACCTTATCTATGCCCCTCATGGTTTTATACACCTCTATAAAGGTCACCCCTCAGCCTCCTATGCTCCAAGGAAAAAGGTCGCATCTTATCCTTATAACTCAAGCCCGCCAGTCCCAGTAACATCCTCGTGAATCTTTTATGCACCCTTCCCAGCTTAGTGACATCCTTCCAATAGCTGGGTGACCAGAACTGCACACGGTGCTCTAAGTGTGGTCTTACCAATGACTGGTACAGATGCAGCATGAACTAAGACATCAACAGGACATTAATCTATCTGGAAAACCTATAACCTGTCACTGCAGTATCCTTCAGTGATTCCCAGGATTTTATCTACCCTGACCCACAGTTCATTCCACCCAATTATTCTGCAAAAATGTCATTATATTCTCATGCTATTTACATCTGGACTATAGTTTACAAAATTTACCATTTTTTAAAAAAAAGACCTCTCAAATGTGTTGTAAAGTTCTGTTCAGTTCTGGTGGCCTCATTATAGAAAGGATGTGGAGGCTTTAGAGAGGGTGCAGAGGAGATTTACCAGGATGTTGCCTGGATTGGAGAGCTTGTATTGAGGATAGGTTGAGTGAGCTCGGGCTTTTCTCTTTAGAGCAAAGGAGGATGAGAGGTGACTTGATAGAGGTGTACAAGATGATAAAAGGCATAGATCAAGTGGACAGTCAGAGACCTTTTCCGAGGGCGACAATGGCTAACACGAGGGGGCATAATTTTAAGGTGATTGGAGGAAGATATAAGGGAGATGTCAGGGGTGATTTTTTTTAAACACATAGTGGTGGATGTGTGGAACGCACTGCCGGCAGAGGTTGTGGGAGCAGATACATTAGGGATATTTAAGAGACTCTTAGACACATGAATGATAGAAAAATAGGGGACTATGTGGGAGGGAAGGGTTAGATAGATCTTAGAGCAGGAAAAAATGTTGGCACAACATTGTGGGCCGAAGGGCCTGTACTGTGCTGTAATGTTCTATGTTCTAAAGGATACAGAGCTTTATCATGATGATACAGAAATGAGGACTTCACAGCTAAAAGGAGGAATCAGGAAATTGGGAGTGTTTTGTTTGGATCAGAGGATTAAGGGGAAGACCAAACAGAGGGCATAGGTTTAAGGTGAGAAGCAAGTTTAGGGGGGATCCGAGGAAAAATTTTTCCACTGAGAAGGGTTGAAGTCTGGAACGCGCTGCCTGAGAAGGTGGAAACTCTCAATATTTGAGCACTCTAACGAGCATTTAAAGCAACAATGTGCTTGGAGGAACTCAGCAGGTCAGGCAGCATCTGTAGAGGGAAAGGAATTGTTGACATTTCGGGTCGAGACCCTGCATCAGGACTGAGAGTGGAGAAAGGAAGGAGTGAGACAGGGATGGGGGAAGGGGGGGGGGTGCACGGGGTGTAAAGAATGACAGGCAGATCTTCCTTTCAGGAACAGCTTCTTCCCCTCCGCCATCAGATCTCTGAACAGTCCATGAACACTGCCTCGTTATTCCTCTTTTGCACTATTTATTTATATTTGTAACTTATAGTAATTTTTATGTCTTTATGTCTTGCACTGCACTGCTGCTGCAAAACAACACATTTCACGACATATGTCAGTGATAATAAACCTGATTCTGATGGAGCCAGGTGGGGGAGGTGGAGACAGAAGCAGGAGGGTGATAAACAGGGACACAAAGGCTACAGACTAAATGAGAACAAATAGGATTAGTACAGATAGGTTCTCAATGGCCAGTGTGGACATGGTGGGACTAAAAGGCCCGTTTCTGTGCTGTATGCCCCAATGAAATATCTGAAGTAATGGCTTTGACACAGAAAGAAGAGGGAAGTAGGTTCCTCTGGCAGGATGATCAACAGTGGTCACAACTTAAATTTAGCAGAAGCAGCAGAGGGGGCTGTCTTATTTGGTAGAGTACAGAGTGGACCATCTGTGAGATTATGTGGATAAGGTAGAGCTGCAAGGTTCATGGAAAACTCCCACAAAGAGCCAACACTGATACAGCCAGTTACATTACTGTCTGCCATTGAGGTTGGCCCAAGATTCTCAAACTACCGACTCTGGAGATTGGACTTATGATCGGTTTCCTGCTCTGGTTCCCACACTTGTGAATTATCCCCACTTGAATGCAGTTAGGTGCACACGCACACCGCAGTAGGCAGGATGCCTTGAAGTCTAAAATAAACATGCATCAGGAATACCCATCACAGATTCTGCCACATGATTGAAAGCCTCAGTCCATTATACAGTTGGGCCCAACTAACTCATCAAGAAACAGTTGCCTTCAACTTGAATTGGCAAAGTCACTCTCTCCACAAAAGCAGTTAAGAGTCAAAACTATACAGCACAGAAACAGGCCCTTTGGCCCAACTCATCCAGGCCGGTCAAGTTGTCTAACTGAGCTAGTCCCATTTGCCTGCATTTGGCCCATATCCCTCTAAACCTTTCCTATCCATGTACCTGTCCAAATGTCTTTTAAACGTTGTAATTGTACCCGCCTCTACCACTTCCTCTGACAGCTTGTTCCATATACTCATCACCATCATAGAGCAATACAGCACTGATACAGGCCCTTCGGCCCAACCAGTCCATGCCGACCACGGTGTCTGCCCAATTTCCTGCGTTCGGCCCATATCCCTCCAAGCCCCGCCCCTCCATGTACCTATCCAAGTGCTTCGTAAATGACACTGTTGTACCTGCCTCACCTACTTCCTCTGAAAAGTTAAGCCCATGTTTGAATCAACATTCATTTGCTTTCTGTTTAGACAAGAATGAAACTAGTCCAGTCAAATAACACCGGCGTCAAGCACAACGTAACCATGATCTTCCAGTTGTTATATATGGAAATACAGAGTGAAACTGCGTAAGTGGGAAACGATTTCAAACAATCATCAGGGGCTGCAAGAAGAGGAGGAGGTTTCATTTAAATTAACACACCATGGTGTTATTGATTCTCAAAGGCACCCTTTAATTTTCCATTCACAAATCACTGTTGTACTGCTAACTGCGACATCAATGCTTGTCCATTTTTCATACAGTGTAAAAATATGAATGCTGCCATTGCAGTATAGCATTTAACATTGCTTTCAGGATGAAAAAGGTTTTACTATAAGTGTACAGAAAATTTTCTTAAATTAAAGTCATTTCCAATACAGACAACCCTACATTAACACCAGCTGATACAATAAATATATACCATTCAATTACAAATGTCATCTATTGTCCTTTGTAGAAACATTCACTAAAAACTCATAGCTTAAGGCAGCCAGCCGTACAATGCACAACGGATTTTAAGTGCACACCAAAACCCAGTAACGTTCACACATCTACTCCCCTCAACCACCACCCATACGTGTCGAAGTCTGCACAGGGACCAGGCCAGGCAAAATAGACCTCTGAAAAATTCACCTGCTAATTATCTGCTATTTACAAAAAGGCCAAGGTCAGTAACTCCTAGTAAACAAAAGTGGAAAGGGCTCTCACAGTTTACAAAATTCCCTTGCTTCAAGCTGGCTTGAATTATAGTTGTCAACACAGATCTGTCTATACTATAAGAGATGGGGGGTGGGGGCTGCCATCCAGTTTAGAGATATAGGCAGTGGTGGGCAGTGAAATTACAGGGGGGAGGGGTGAGAAATGGAGAAACAGGCCAAACCTCATGCTGCAGAATGCTGAGTGTGTTCAGGAGACCGAAAAGGTTTAACCCAAGAATAAAGCAGAGCATGGTCAACACAGAGGCAGAGAGACCAACTGACGCTTTCACTGTAGCACAATGTGAACTCAGCTGCTAAATCTCTGACCACATTCAGGCCATGAAATAAAAGGTGTCTTCTAAATAATGAGACCACTTAAAGTACATAATCCTGTGAATTAAAGGCCGGAGGCTTTGGATTTTTGGCTTAATTTAACTTCTTGGCTTCACCTTCAGTTTCTTGAATTGAAACAGTTAATCTGATTTAATTTATATATAAAGATCAGTGCTTTGATGCCATACTTCATTGAGGCATCAATGCCAACTATTAGCAACTCACATAGTTGATGTATAGTTTTTCATACCAACATTATTCACTTCATCCATATCCAGAAGGGTTTGACACATCTACATTTTAGCCCAGTCAGATAAAGGACTGAGTAGTACCAACCATTAAAATGTACAAGCTCATTATTGATTGAAACACTAGATTATACTGGTTGTGAGGCCACAAAGAAAAAAAGGAGGTACATTCACAGCTCAGATTCTAAGGGAACTCTCCTTGTAGCCTAGTTCCACAAACAATACAACTTACTCATTTCAACCTTACACCAAAAAGAGGCCAGCCATCCCAGCTGTAAATGGGACAGCCCAGCTGATTCTTGCACAAGTCTTCCATTAAAACTTTTCGGCACAACTTTATAATGAAATCAGGCACATTCTCCCCACCCACATCAAGGCAAAAATACAACTATTTCCCAATTTTTGTTTTCAAAATCCGTTTTTACATTTCTGCAGAGAGCATAGTACATCAATTCACCAAAACCACTTAACCTTTTAGGAATGTCTTCAGGCACAATAGATAACTTGTGTCTTCTGCATAAAGCCCACACCTTAATTTAGAAAACCTTTGGCCAAGAGGAGGGAGTGAAACTGGTCTTGCGCACTAGCACAAGATGCACAGTGTGTACTGCCAGCAGGCTTCATCAGATTTCCTTTCCGATTGAAATCCAGCGCCCCTCCTCCTCGTTCTCTCAACTGGTTTATTTTTTTTTACAGGCAGACATTCAGTTAAAGCTCCTTAAGTTTAGACTCCGCACCCTATTATTTTTTAGTTGTGGATGATACTGGAGTGTTCCATGGGGCACAGCTGCAGAAGGTATGAAAAGAAAAGTTCCCTCTAATACTTTCAGTCAAATGCATCCCAAGCTGATTGCAGTTTCCAGCCAAGAGCAGGTCTCATGTAACGTTTACCGATTAACTACACGATTGGTGCTTTATGCTTAGTTCAGCTAAAGCAATTAGCACTATTACTGCAAGATTACCAAAAGGCCAGTCAGAAGCAGTTTAGAGGGAAGCTCAGCGACATGGCTGGTGCCACGTGAAGAAGCAGAAATGCAGAAAAGTCAAGCCTCACTGTCAATGTTAGGAGACTTGTTTCTGTTTAATTTTACACCACTGAAGTTCAAACTGAATGTCCTATGCAGTGACCAAAAGGTAAACCAATAAAAGCATGCACTATGAGTAAATTAGTATTTATGGACAAACCACTTGCAACAGGACACGTTTTATGAACTCTGTGAAGTGGCGGAGATGACCGACAGAAATTTGAATACAGCAATTCGATGGAAAAAGATTAAACTTGTTTTCCCCATGTCATTCCTCCTTCAGTGTTAAAGCTTATTTTAAACCCTGAAATAGTTTTTCACTGTACTTCAGTGCATTTCTGTACTTATAATGGTGCTAGATAGCTGTCCTAAATTATAATAAAGTAGCTTTAACAAATTACATACATGACAAAATAGAACCGGGTACAGGTTTTTTTTTAGTACAAACATTAACACAAGATTTTATCAATGTCCAGTACAGCTATCCATAAATGCATAGGTGACCGAGTACTTGTGGCTTCTTCAGTATCGCATAGTACTTGATGCCCTGAAGTAGGACAAGAACTTATAGCACAGGCTGACCACAAAGTACCAGATATTCCGTGCCATCTGCGATCTTGCGATGAAAATTCTCCAGATCAGGACAACCAGGATGGTATTGAATGCATAGCGAATATTTCTTAACCTATAATTCAAAAAAAGTTTCTCAGACTTCCAAATGTTAATTTTATAGCAAAATAGCTAGGAATCCACAAGAAAATTTCACAAGTGAATGAACAGCAAAGGAAAACGGACTATATTGTGTAGCAACAATTTTGCTGACGGATCGCGTTGTCACAGAAGCATTACACAATAGGAGGCAGCCACTGGAGTCACAGAGCACAAAACAGGCACCACGTTCAAACTTGTCCATGCTGACCACAGTGTCCATCTGAGATGGTCCCACTTGCCTGCGTTTGACCCATATTCTTCTACACCTTTTCTATCCACGTATCTGTCCAAATGTCTTTTAAATGTAATTGTACCCACCTCTACAGCTTCCTCTGGCAGCTGGTTCCATATACCCATCACACTCTGTGTGAAAACATTGCCCTTTAGATCCATTTTAAATCTTTTCTGTCTCACCTGAAATCTATGTCTCCTAGTTTTAGACTCCACTACTATGGGAAAAAAGACTGACCATAGAACAATACAGGCCCTTCCGCCCACCTTCAAACCTCACAAGACTATCTAACCCCTTCCTCCCACATATCCCCCTATTTTAAATTCCTCCATGTGCTTATCTAACAATCTCTTGAACTTGACCAGAGTACCTGCCTCCACCACCACCCCAGGCAGTGCATTCCATGCCCCAACCACTCTCTGGGTGAAAAACCTCCCTCTGATATCTCCCTTGAACCTCCCACCCATTACTTTAAAGCCATGCCCTCTTGTATTGAGCATTGGTGCGCTGGGAAAGAGGCACTGGCTGTCCACTCTATTTATTCCTCTTAATATTCTGTACACCTCTACCATGTCTCCCCTCATCCTCCTCCTCTCCAAAGAGTAAAGCCCCAGCTCCCTTAGTCTCTCCTCATAATCTATACTCTCCAAACCAGGCAGCATCCTGGTAAATCTCCTCTGCACCCTTTCCAACGCTTCCACATCCTTCCTATACTGAGGCGACCAGAACTGGACACAGTACCCAAAGTGTGGTCTAACCAGAGTTTTGTAAAGCTGCGTCATTACCTCGCGGCTCTTAAACTCGATTCCCCGACTTATGAAAGCTAACATCCCATAAGCTTTCTTAACTGCCCTATCCACCTGCGAGGCAACTTTCAGTGATCTGTGGATATGAACCCCTAGATCCCTCTGCTCCTCCACACTACCCAGAATCCTGCCACTAACCCAGAAGCCTTGGAGTTTGTCCTTTCAAAGTGTACCACCTCGCACTTCTCCGGATTGAACTCCATCTGCCACTTCTCAGCCCAGCTCTGTATCCTATCAATATCCCTCTGCAATCTCCTACAGTCCTCCACACTATCCACAACACCACTGACCTTTGTTTCGTCTGCAAACTTGCTAACCCACCCTTCTACCCTCTCATCAAAGTCATTAATAAACATCACGAAAAGTAGAGGTCCCAGAACTGACCCTTGTGGGACACCACTAGTCACAGCCCTCCAATCTGAATGCACCCCCTCCACCACAACCTCTGCTTTCTACAGGCGAGCCAATTCTGAATCCACACAGCCAAGCTTCCCTGGATCCCATGCCCTCTGACCTTCTGAAGAAGCCTAATAGGTGGAACCTTGTCAAACACCTTACTAAAATCCATGTAGAGCCACTGCACTACCCTCATCAATCTTCCTGGTCACCTCCTCAAAGAATCCTATCAGGCTTGTGAGACATGATCTTCCCTTCACAAATCCATGCTGGCTGTCCCTAATCAGTTCATGATTCACTAAATGCTCATAGATCCTATCTCTAAGAATCCTTTCCAACAGCTTGCCCACTACAGACATAAGGCTCACTGGTCTGTAATTCCCTGGACTATCCCTACTACCTTTTTTGAATAAGGGGACAACATTCGCCACCCTCCAATCCTCTGGCACCATTCCCGTGGACAACGAGGACTCAAAAGATCCTAGCCAATGGTTCAGCAATCTCCTCCCTCACCTCACGGAGCAGTCTGGGGAATATCCCGTCAGGCCCCGGGGACTTATCTGTCCTAATATTTTCTAACAGCTCCAACACATCCTCTCTCTTGATATCTACATGCTCCAGAACATTAACCTTACCAACACCATCCTCAGCGTCATCAAGACCCCTCTCCTTGGTGAATACTGAATACCATCCACATTATCTACATCCCTCATAAACCTCTACAAGGTCAGCCCACAACCTCCTACGATTCAGGGGAGAAAACCCCAGCCTGTCTAGCTCCTCCTTGTAACTCATGTCCCCCAGTCCAAGTAACATCCTCATGAATCTTTCTGCACTCTTTCCAGCTTAATGACATGCCTCCTATAGCTGGGCGACCAGAACTGCCCACAGTGCTCCGTGTGCTCTCACCAACTTGGAGTTTCACCAACTTGTACAGTTGCAACATGACATCCAAACTTCTGCACTCAATGGCCATCAAAGAAGCCATGGCTGACAATTTAACTGTGAGGAAATAAGTGCATTTCTTAACCACGGGTTCTTCAGGCAAAGCCCTGTTCACTGCCCTTTGCTCCCTGCCTTCAGAAGGGTCAGATTTGTATCGGTACAACTGCATATAATGAATGGCTTGATCTGCCACTTTTCCCCACTCTCCACTCCCAAGCTGTCAAAGGGAGATTTGTTGTGGTGGGTACCTTTTCCCTAATATCAGCTTTTTGAAAATAGCGTAGTTAGAGATGTCAAAGTGCAGAGTCAGGGAAATAGGCTGGAGGGTGAAGCGAAGACAAAACTAATGAGATTCAAGGAAAGAACGAACAGGTGACCGGGCACACGCTAACGAAAGAAAGTCAAGATTAATGGGGTTTTTCGGAGATCTGGGAGAGAAGAGGAGATGGAAGAGGCACTTTGCAAATGGAACACAGTACTTTGGAGAAGCAGATAGTCAAAAAAAATCCTGAAATATGAATATATCCACAACATGAATCTAAACTGCTGTAGAAGACTATTTATCATGCATGTCTTGGATAGACTACAATAGTGGAGCATTAAGGCTGTACCATATACGGCCAGTTCAATCCTGTACTGTTAATCAGTGGGCATGTATGAGAAAACATGCACCTTGGTAAGGAATTTGCCAACCAGGCAACTACCTGAAATGTTAGATCAGCCAATGGAACTGCAGGCTCACATCTCACTTCATCTAGTAACCTAGATTTGATCCCAACTCAACCATTTCTCTGTTGCAAGAGTTGCAATTGTGATTTCACACAGCACGTCACAAGTTAACTGGGCCAACATACTTGATGAGATGTTTCCTGGCTGCAGGTAGTCCAGAGAGCTCTTCATTTAGTACGTACTTCTTGGTTCCCATGCAGTAATTTTCCATATATTCAGCCCAGTGAAGCTGTCTTACATCACAGTTGAACACCTGACGGACAAGAAAAATAAATTCTTATTTAAACGTTGCAGAAGGAAACAGGAGGTTCATTTGAACAGTTCGGCCACTAATGGGCAGCCAGATGGTTTGTTAAGGAATTTCTTGAAGTTCGCATCAGGAATTCCTGGAACTACAGATAAAAATAAACCTGCCCACAGCACATCGGGACTTATATCGAAGCACAAATTCTGTTCAGGTCACATCTCACGAAAACACTTCCAGGATGTTTCCACCAGAGGGGTTTGTAACCAGACGACAGTTTTAAGTAAATGAAAGCAGAAAATGCTGGAAACACTGAGCAGGTCAGGCAACACCTGTGGAGAGAGACGCAGTTAACGTTTCAGGACCGAGACTCTTCTTCAGAACTCTTAAGTTGCAAGTTAAGATAATTGGCAAATAAACCAGAAGTCTGCTGAGAAAGTCTTTTTAAAGAAAGGGCAATGAGTTATTATGGTTTGGAATACACAGCTTGCAAAATTGATGGAAACAGATTTAACATTAAGTGCAGAAAGGGAACTGGACAAATCCTTTAAGAGGAAAACATTACAGGGCTGCAGGAAAAGAGCAGGGACAATGGGAAAGCTCACTTAAGCAAGTGGCATAGGCAAAACTGACAAAATTGCCCCATCTACGCTGCAACATTCAATGACCCCATCATGACAAGAAGACAGTGGGGTTGGTTATATCTAATGCACTGAAAAATGAAGAATAAGTGGAGACAAACTCCGACCACGTTTGCAGTACCGTGATGAAAATGTGCACACACACAAATTCAGCACCACACTGGACTGAAAGGCTCATTTCTACGCTGTCATTTTAAACAATTCAGCCTGTTAACTAAGCACTACTACCACTGCTCACGTTATGATGCCAATTTTTTTTTTAGAAATAATTTAATTTAGTTAGATCTATCATTACTTCTATAAAATAATTAAAATCTGGATGCCAGATACCTTAAATAGTAGCAAGAATACTGGGGTGTCAAATACAAGGCGGCATGAGCTAAAGGCAAGAGGATGGGAGTTTTAAAGGGGATCTGAGGGGCAAGTTTTTTTCTTTAAAACACAGAATGGTTGACATCTGCAACACACTGCCAGAGGAGATGGTGGAAAAAGATACGTGTTCAATAGGCAAGGTATAGTAGGATACAGACTTAATATGGACAAATGGAATTAGTGTAGATGGACAATAAGGTTGGCATGAACGTGGTGGGCCGAAGGGCCTGTTTCTTGCCGTGAGAAGCTCAGCATTGTGGGCAACACAGCGTCAAAGTCAGTGGAGCTGCTGCCTCAGCTCCAGCAGCCTGGGTTCAATCCTGCCCTCCGAGTGGAGTTTGCATATCCTCCCTGTGACCACGTAAGTTTCCTCCAGGTGCTCTGGATATTGGGCTACTTAACAAGATATTTACACCAAAGCTCAGTCAAAGAGAATCTGCAATTAAGATATATTTATAAGATTTCTTTATTAGTCACGTTGTGCATCGAAACACACAGTCAAATGCATCTTCGCGTTGAGTGTTCTGGGGACAGCCCGCAAGTGTTGCCACACTTCCGGCGCCAACAATTAAAACGAGTATCTTGAGTGTTTTGTAACCCAGAGCTTGGTTAAAGATGGGTTTAATAGGGTGCTTTATAGGAAAGGGGAGGGAGAGGGAGTTACATCGATTAGGGCCCTGTTAAAAGTTACTGTCAGCAAAAGGACGAAGAAAGCGTGAAATCTACGTTAGGTGAGCACGGGGAGGGTGGGGTGTGGAGAAATGGATGTGTTTTCCAACAGCTACTTAAAGAAACATGACTCCAATGGTTATCCAAGGCAAGACTCAAGACTTAAAACAGACAAAAGGTGAGAGGACAGGACACATGAACAAACAGTAGAAAGCTGTAGACCTATTTCTTCATGCACAGCTGTTCAATTACTTGTACACGAATCTGCCGCTGTCTGTCACAGATATTTGTTGTGCATCCTTGTGCTTAGGACTATAGCACAGTACCTAGCAACAGGTCTGTTGCAAATGCAGCAGCTGTTGACATTGCAATGAATCATTTAACTCGTCAAACAGATTTCTGAGGTCAGTGGCAATGAATCAGAGCAAAAACTTGCTTTCTAAAGAAATGGATAGCACAAATTACAGCGAGAACTGCAATGAAAAGACACCAAATTTCATAGTGCAACTTTCTATTTACTCAGAAGCTACTTCTCATTGAAGTAGTGTTTCCTGATCAATAAATTTTATTTTTAAAATATTTATTTTCATGACCTGGGCATTACAGACTAGGTACCACTTACTGCCCATCCCTGATTACACCTAGGTAGTGATGGTGAGCCACCTTCTTGAACTATTCTTCTAATGAAGGTGCACCCACAGTCCTGCAAGGATCTACACCCAGTAATGATGGAGCAGTGATATATTTCTAAGTCAGAATGGTGTGCTATTTTTTTTTGGGGGGGGGGGATCCTGCAGGTGGTGGTGCTCCCATGCATCTGCTGCCTTGGTCCTCTTGGTGGCAGAGGTGGTGTTGGAGTGGCCTAGGCAAGTAACCAGAGCATTTCACAGATGGCACACACTGTAGCCACTGTGGGCCTGTGGTGGAGGGAAGGAATGATTAGGATGATTACACGGGGTGCCAAATCAAGCAGGCTGCTTTGTCCTGGATGCTGCGAAGCTTCTTGAGAGCTGCTGGCATTGCACTCATCCAGGCATGTGGAAAATATTTCATCACACCCGATTTGTGCTTTGCAGACGGTGGAAAGGCAATGGGGTGCCAAGACGTGAGTCACTCTTGGCAGGAGAGACCACCTCTGACCCACTCTTGTAGCCACAGTCCACAAGAGTTTGGTCTTTGGACATCAATGACATTACTGTGATGTTAATGACAGCAGAGAATTAGTCACCAAGGCTCATCCGTGCATGTGCCATTAACACTGGTAGTGTCTAAAAGCACATTGGTTGGAAAGTGAGTGGCAAAAGCACTCTGAAGAAGGGCTCATCAGTTTACTTTTGAGCAGAATACATTCAGTCAAGAAACCAGAAAAGCAGTTTCCCAAGAGATTTCTACGCAAACTGCATTTAGAACCTCACCAGGGACCACTTAACAGGCACATTAAGGCTGAAAAGGTGATCACGACCAGAGGTAGAAGTCACCTTTCCCTGGCCAACCCAAGTCTGTTTGCTTTGTACAGCCAGTGAACAAGACAGCTCTTCCATATCAATGAGAGCAGGCACTACCAAAAGATCTTGCATGTGTTAGTCGCAATGATTTATCCCACCACAGAAATGCAAGTCTCTGAGTCACATTCTCCCTCAGGGCGATTGCACTGCCTGGAATGTCTCAACGCCCATTCATCTGCTTGAAATATGTTAAACCAATCACATCTCGCTCCACCTCTGGGAGCTAAGTATTGAAGGGGAAAGATTTGCAGGTTAAAAGTGGGGTAAAAAGACACAAGAGACTGCAGATGCTTGAAATCTGGAGCAAGAGGCGCTGAAGGAACTCAGTGGGTCAGGCAGCATCTATGGACGAAAATGAACAATTGATCTTTCGGGTCAAGACCCTTCATCAGGACTGGAAAGAGGGGAGATAGCCGGTATGAAAAGGTAGGGGTGTGCGCGTGTGTGTGTGCGCGTGTGTGTGTGCGCGCGTGTGTGGGGGGGGGTGGAGCAAGAGCTAGCAGGTGATGGGTGGATCCAGGTGAGGGAGGGGGTAGAGTGGGAATGATGTCAGAGCTGGGAGGTGAGAGGTGGAAGGGACAAAGGGCTAAAGAAAATGGAATCTGATAAAAAGAATACACTTTTGAAGAGTTGCCACAGGCACAATTCTGTATCGAATCATCCTCTGAAAAGCAAGTTGCTAATGATTTCTAATTTTAATACAGTCATGTGTTTAGTTTTAAAGCCAAGCTAACTATTTTAGAAAGTGCACTGCAATTAGCAAGTTACCCTTGCCTCTGTCATCTTATGCACTCTATGGAAATTAATATCATATTCCAGACTTAAGTTACTGAGAACAAGCAAGCAGATGCTTTTACAGATTATACACCAACTACCATGTGGCACAAGGCATCTCTCAGAACGCTGTCTAATCCCAAGGTTATAATGTTCCTAACTACTGACCAACCCCAAACATGCCACCAATAACAAGACCAGAAGTCACTTAGATATTTCCTGTCTGATTTCTTTAGGGCAAGATCACCTTCTATTGTCTCCTGGAAACCAGATGTAGCTTATGTTGTACTTTTGACCTTAATATTACAAGATATTAATTCAAGGCTGGTGCAATTTTTCTAAAGCCAGAGTGCCACAGGAATAGATGGTTTTTATGTAGTGCCTTTCATTGTACAAGGACTGTGCTGCCAATAAAGTGCAGTCATGTAGTAAAACACAGAAAATGTAGCAGCCAATTGAAGCCAGAAATAAAAGCTCATGGTGTTGGAAGTAAACTGTTGGCATGGATACAAGATCAGCAGGCTAACAAAATAGGGAGTGTGTCTTTTTTCTGCTTAAGGTACAAGCAGTGGCAAACCACAAGGATTGGTGCTGGGGCCGCAACCTTTTTTTGCAATTTATATAAATGACTTGGATCAAGGTGTTATGGTTAAACTTGCTGATAACACAAAGGTGGATAAGAAAGCAAATTATGAAGAGGACATGAAGGGCGATAAAGGGATACAGATAGATCAAATGATTTGGCAGATGGAGTATAATGTGGGAAAATATGATATTATCCATTTTGGCAGGAAAATTAAAATGTTGCAGCTGTATAAAACTTTGGTTAGGCCACATTTAGAGTATTGTGCGAAGTTCTGATCGACACATTACAGGAAAGATGTGCATCCATCATTAAGGACCTGCACCGTCTGGGACGTGCCCTCTTCTCGTTACTACCATCGGGGAGGTGGTACAGGAGCCTGAAGACCCACACTCAACAATTCAGGAACAGCTTCTTCCCCTCTGCCATCAGATATTAAACCTGATTCTGAGGTTTTGGACAGGGTGCAGAAGAGATTCACCAGGATGTCGCCTGGATTAGAGAGTATTAACTATAAGGGGAGGTTGGATAAACTTGGGTTGTTTTCTCTGGAGTGTCAGGGGCTGAGGGGATTCCTGATAGAAGTTTATAAAATGATGAAAGACATAGATAAAGTAGGTAGTCAGAGTCGTTCTTCCCCAGGGTGGAAACATCAAAAACTAAGAGGGCATAGCTTTAAGGTGAGAGGGGGAAAGTTTAAAGATTTGAGGCAAGTTTTTTTTAAATACACAGAGAATGGTAGGTGCCTGGAACATACTGCCGGGAGAGTGGTTACAACATTTACAATAGCAATGTTTCAGAGGCACTTAGAAAGACACAAGAGCAAGCAGGGAATGATAGCCTAGTCCTGGTCTTCATTTATATGTCTATCTGTTCCATTGCACAGCAAGGCCTCACAAAGAACATTGTTTGTTTTCCGAGAGCAGTGGGGGCTCTGCTACACGATTTGGCTGCTGCATTCCCTGCTTTACAGCAGGAACTGCACTTCAAATCTGTCCTGTTAACTTGCAAATTTCTTGAGCCAAGGAATGATTGAGTGATAAATGCGGGCAAGAATACCTTGGAGGACTGCCCCGCTCCTTGAATAATGCAGAGTTATCTTCGACATTCACCCCAGGGAGACAGTTAAATATTTTCATAGAGTCATAGAAAGTACAGCACAATACAGTCCCTTTGGCCGAAAATGTTGTGCCGACTTTTAAACCTTGCCTAAGACTATCTAACCCCCTCCTCCCACATATCCCTCTATTTTAAATTCCTCCATATCTAGCAATCTCTTAAATTTGACCAATGTACCTGCCTCCACCACCGCCCCAGGCAGCATATTCCACGCCTCAACCACTCTCTGGGTAAAAGTCCTCCCTCTGACATCTCCCTTGAACTTCCAACCCATTACTTTAAAGCCATGCCCTCTTGTATTGAACACTGGTGCCCTGGGAAAGAGGCACTGGCTGTCCACTCTATCTATTCCTCTCAATATTTTGTACACCTCTATCATGTCTCCTCTCATCCTCCTTCTCTCCAAAGAGTAAAGCCCTAGCTCCCTTAGTCTCTCCTCATAATCCATACTCTCTAAACCAGGCAGCATCCTGGTAAATCTCCTCTGCACCCTTTCCAATGCTAAAAGAATGCATTATCCCCCTCAATTCTAGACTGGGAGATCTCAATGGACTGGGACTAGAATCCACGGATAGCTGATTGAGAGGTGAGAGTATTACCACCACACCAAGGCTGTCATCAGGCTCTGGAGTTAAAGCATCTCCTCTCATCAGGCACCCATATTGCAAAACTGTCTAATTCTCCAACAGTCACAGAGGCTGCAGATAGAAAATGGTCAGTGAGGGAGAGATGTGCGATTGGATCCAAGTTTACTGTAGGTACCAAAACGGAGAGACCTAGATGTCCAAAAAGGATTATAATGAATTCATACCGCAAAGGTTCAATCGTTAAGGTATATATTTAGACCTACCTTCTTGTCATCCAGGCTCATTTGACTCATGAGCATGTTTATATTATCAGTGTTCCACACCCATGAATGGCTTGTGAAGTATTCAACCAACATCATTGATCTGTGAAGCCGATTAATGACTTTCATCATCCTGAAAACAAGGTTAATCAATGCAATCAAAGTTAGCACTTGTGTATATTCACAAAACATGACAACAGTGCATCACTGAAAAAAGTTAAATCAGACGGAAGTTACAGAATTGTAACATAACTGGTTAGGCAAAGTTAGGTTACATTCCTGCAGGTTTAAAGAACCCAAATCTAATAACACCTGCAATAGATCACAGGAAAAGTTACTAGGAAAATGCACAGGTTGGCAGTTCAATTTCCAAAATACTGGTGAAATTAATTTCATATATGGCTGTCAAATTAATAGACTGAAAAGCTCCAAAACAACAGTTATTAACCTTTACAGTACAGTTAAACCTGGATGCATTCCCAAGACAAGCTGGGCAAGTTTCAACACTGCAGACTATAGACAGGGCAATGAACAAAAATCAGATTTAAAGGAGCTGTATTTCTGTTACTTTGCAGGATTTTAGTAAACAAGGGTACACATCGGAGCAGGCAAAACTGCAATTGGTGAACATTAACAGCAGAAACCGTGACCACACACAGCATGCTGTATAAATTGAGGGTCTCAGTCAGAGATTGTATGACCAGTGTACAGGAGAAGTCAATCAAACATTCATTTCGTCTTTGCAAAGAGTTCAGGTGGGCAAGTAAATCAGTTTGCAAGAATCACAAATATTCACCTTAAATGAGTATTTAAATCCTGATTTTGGGGCAATTAGTGAATCAGATATTTTGGGAAACCAGCCTGAAGTTGAAATTCCTAAGCTTCATCCCAGGTATGGTATCCGTATCTTTAGCTGAGTAGAATCAAACACACTGATATCCAGATTTACTGATCAGTGTTCATAACTGTTTGCACACAGTGCCACTGGTTTATGATGTCAAACACAGCTGTTTCCATAAATAAGGATTCTGGCATTTTGGAGATGAAACTGGACAATTCAGGACATATATTTTCTGTAAATTCATAATAGACAATAGGAGCAGAAGTAGACCATTCGGCCCTTCGAGTCTGCACCGCCATTTTGAGATCATGGCTGATCCTCAACAATCAATATCCTGTTCCTGCCTTGTCCCCATATCCCTTGATTCCCCTATCTATAAGAAACCTATCTAGCTCCTTCTTGACAGTGCCCAGAGAATTGGCCTCCGCTGCCCTCTGAGGCAGTGCATTCCACAAATTCACAACCCTCTGGGAGAAGTTTTTCCTCCCCTCTGACCTAAATGGCCTAGCCCTTATTCTTAAATCATGCCCCCTGGTCCTGGACTTCCCCAACATCTGGAACATATTTCCTGTCTCTATCTTGTCCAATCCCTTAATAATCCTGTATGTTTCAATCAGATCCCCTCTCAATCTTCTCAATTCCAGCGTGTACAATCCCAGTCTCTCCAACCTCTCAGCATAAGACAGTCCCGACATCCCCGGAATTAACCTCGTAAACCTACGCTGCACGCCCTCTATAGCCAGGATATCCTTCCTTAACCCTGGAGACCAAAACTGTACACAATACTCCAGCAGTGGTCTCACCAGGGCCCTGTACAAATGCAAAAGAGTCTCTTTGCTTTTGTACTCAATTCCCCTTGTAATACAGGCCAACATTCCATTAGCCTTCATCACTGTCCACTGCACTTGCTCATTCACTTCAGTGACTGATGAACAAGGACTCCTAGATCCCTTTGTATTTCCCCCTTACCTAACTCCACACCATTCAGATAATAATCCACCTTCCTGTTCCTGCTCCCAAAGTGGATAACCTCACACATATCCACATTAAACTTCATCTGCCAAGTATCTGCCCACTTACCCAACCTATCCAAATCACCTTGAATTCTCCTAACTTCCTCTACACATGTCGCACTGCCACCCAACTTTGTATCATCAGCAAACTTGCTAATGTTATTCACAATGCCTTCATCTAAATCATCAACATAGATCGTAAACAGCGGCGGTCCCAGCACCGAGCCCTGTGGCACCCCACTAGTCACAGCCTGCCATTCTGAGAAACATCCATTCACCCCTACCCTTTGTTTCCTATCCGCCAACCAGTTTTCTATCCATGTTAATACCCACCCCTCCAATTCCACGAGCCCTAATTTTACCCACCAATCTCCTGTGCGGCACTTTATCAAATGCCTTCTGAAAGTCGAGGTATACAACATCCACTGAATCTCCCTCGTCTATTTTCCTGGTTACACCCTCAAAAAACTCCAGTAGATTAGTCAAGCATGATTTGCCCTTAGTAAATCCATGTTGACTCGACCCAATCCTATCATTGCTATCCAAATATGCCGTTATTTCATCCTTAATAATGGACTCTAGCATCTTCCCCACCACAGATGTTAGGCTGTACTTAATAAGAAACTAGATTTTCCAACAGCAGAACCCATTTCACTGAGCAGGCCCAAGTAAGAACATCATGACCATTGATGTACAGATTCAGTTTAGCAATACAATTACAGTACCAATGGACTCTAATCATCTACCCATTTGAAACCTGCATTCCTAATTGTTATCTTTGTGAAGAATTCACAAGCAAGCCTTTACTTCATCTGACTTTGGTTCCTTTACCAAGAATCAGCTCTGACTATAGCACGCTATTGGCTCTTAAATGGATGCAGAGTCATTGTCTTCATTATTTTAAATCACACAAGTCAACCATTCCCTCATGATGTTTTTAACATACCCTCAATCTGTCTGTTACTGGATTGGATCAGTCTGCCCTTGCATTACTGCTGGAATTTAATTGCACTTCTATATTTCTCTCTTCTCCATAAAAACTCAAAAAATGTGTAGAACCCATTTGGTCACTCAAGTCATTCAATAAGAACAGCAGATTGAACAAGTGTTAGGGCAATGGCAACTCCCCTCCAACCTGTGGGACAGTCTGAAAGTTCCACATTGGCCTCATTAGCTGCCTCCCCATCCACAATACCACAGCAGAGACAAATCATCCTGTATCTCAAAGGACTGCCTAAGCAACAGCTCAGTTCGCCTTCAAAGGCGTTCCCACAAGAGCACTAAGTGAGGGGGATAAGTCTGTCACGTACCAAACCACAGCACAGGGTGTCAAACAGTAGCCCTGCAGTAGAGATTGTGTGCTGCCGCCTCTACTAACATTTGCACACTAGTCCTGATATTTGAAATGGTGCAGCTATTTTGCTGTATTCACTGCACTCCAACCAGAATCAATGATATGAGCAATGCAAACACCAGTGTTTCACTGTTTCATGGAATCCAAACTGAACTTACTCTAGTAGGGACCCTAACCAGCCAGTTCTACAGCCAGACCCATCTGTTCGCTTCTCCCTGAAATACACATGAAGACTTGCCTGAAGAAGCCTTCACTTCAGCCCAACGATCCCTCACTCTTACTATTCATCAGGCAAAGAAATGTCACCCCAAATTCAGCGCAGAAACAGGCCCTTCGGCCCAACTCATCCATTCCAATCAAGGTGCCTACTTGAGTTAATCCCATTTGCCTGTGTTTGGCCCATACTCCTTGAAACCCTTCCTACCCATGTACCTGTCTAAATGTCTTTTAAACACTGTAATTGTACCCACCCCACCTCCATCACTTCCTCTGGCAGCTCGTTCCATACACCCACCACACTGTGTGGAAAAACTTGCCCCTCAGGACTCCTTTAAATCTTTTCCCTCTCACCTTAAACAATTGCCCTTGAGTTTTAGATTCCTCTACTCTTGGGGGGGGGGGGGAGAAGAGAAGAGACATGACCACCAACCCACCCCTATTTCATAATTAATGTTGTTTGTTTCTTTTTTGTTCTAATTATATTCTTGTAAAAACTGTGTATGATTTCTGTTTGTTTTCCTTGTGAATGCTGCTTACATGATGCTATGTGATAAGATTTCTTTATTAGTCACACGTACATCGAAACACACAGTGAAATGCATCTTTTGCATAGAGTGTTCTGGGGGCAGCCCGCAAGTGTTACCACGCTTCCGGCGCCAACATAGCATGCCCACAACTTCCTAACCTGTACGTCTTTGGAAGGTGGGAGGAAACCAGAGCACCCGGAGGAAACCCACGCAGACACGGGGAGAACGTACAAACTCCTTACAGACAGCAGCGGGAATTGAACCCGGGTCACTGGCACTGTAATAGCATTATGCAAACCGCCACACTACCGTGTGTTGCTGCAAGTAAGTTTTTCATTGCACCTGTACTTGTGTATATGACAATAAACTTAACTTCTTCACTGTTATTTCAAGTTTATGCTCCCATTATACAGGATTCATCCAGAGGCAATTCTCCAACTTCAACCTACACTTTATCAAACAGCTTCATAACTTTTAAAGGTCACCATCAGATAATTTAGAACACTGACCCACGGAATCATCTTCGATAGTTGCAACCTCAGTTCAGACCAACTCCCTGAAATTCCACCCTGCACTTTCCACATTCCAGTTAACATTTTAGTAGCAGCCACAAAATGTCCCCTATATAAACTACACAGAATCTGAAGCAGATTTAATGCAAACATCTATAACCTACTACAAAATATGATAAAAATATTTTACAACAGTGTGTCCCAAAAATAATAGCAAATGCAGAAGTGGCGAACTGTACCTCTGATAGTTAAGTAAATAACACTAGACATCATTCTAAGAAATGTGATTTTAACATTCATTTACATTCTACTCTGTATTTAATATGCCAGCTTTTTTTTGATAATGTGTATGGTTCAAACCCTTGCTTAGTGGGTCTTGGTTGATGTGTGTCCAGTAAATACACATGTATTACTGCGAGGGATTTTCTACTAAATTAATGCACATGGTGAACACTGGTATTGCCACACCAGCAACATGCCAGGAAATATCACTGATCTAGGTCAGTTAGTGATTAATGAAAACACTGAGAGTTCCTCCTTTGGAGGGGATGGATGATTGGTAAAATAAGATATCTTTATTAGTCACATGTACATCGAAACACACAGTGAAATGCATCTTTTGTGCAGTTCTGGGGGCAGCCTGCAAGTGTCACCATGCTTCCGGTGCCAACATAGCATGCCCACAACTTCCTAACCCGTACGCCTTTGGAATGTGGGAGGAAACCGGAACACCCGGAGGAAACCCACGCAGACACGGGGAGAACAGACAAACTCCTTACAGACAGTGGTCGGAATTGAACCCAGGTCGCTGGCGCTGTAAAGTGTTACCCTAACTGCTACACTACCATGCCTGCCGTACTACCGTGCTTGCCCTATATTCACAGAGTCATTGTTGTGAGAAAAGGTTCTTTTTGGTCAAAGGCAGAGGGCTCTGGACACAGTCTTTGGATTTTGAAAAAGGATTTATTCACAAAGATAAACGTGGGAATAGAATGAACAGGAACAGATGCACACACACACGTACTTGGGTGATCACAAAACGTGAGGATAGTCACAACAGAGGTGAAGTGCACGCATGCGCGCACACACACACACACAGTGAACTAGTTACAAATGATCAGGGAAAACGCAATACAGTGCCTGAACCCCCGACTCTGGACAAGCATCGGCTCTTTGGTCCCAGGAATCCTTAGTAGTGCACAGCTTACCTCCACATCCCTCGGAGAAACAAACAGAAAGCAAGCCAGCATGCAGCATTTTTTATACTGCTGAAGGGCTGGGGGTGGTCCAGCCCAGGTAATTCAAAAGGTCCAATGGCTCGGTGCCAGCAAGGACAAAGGTGCTTAAACAGACCAATAGTTCAGGTGTGCACAGAGGGGCAGGGGTGGAGCCAAATGACCCAATGAGCAATGCTGTCATCCAACCAGAGGGGTCAGTGTTGTCACTGTCACATGACAGCCATGACCTTTCACACTACAGTCATAGAATTATACAGTCATACAGCACAGAAACACCCCTTCGCCCCACCATGTCCATGCTGACCCTTCCACACCCCCTCCCCATCTACACTAATACCATTGGTCCGCATTAGGACTGTATCCTCTATGCCTGACCTACTTATGTGTCTGTCTAAATGCATCTTAAACAGAGTGATTGTATTGGAGTCCACCACCTCCTCGGGCAGAGCATTCCAGATATCAAACCACAGTTATTACCCCACAGATATTACCCCTCAGATCTGATTTCAAACCTTTCTCACCTTAGACCTATGCCCTCTTATTTCGATGCCCCAACCATCGGAAAAAGCTTTTGCCTATCTACTGGATCTATGCCTCTCCTAATCTTATATAATTCTATCAGGTCACACCTCAGCCACCTTCATTCCAGGGAAAACAAGCCCAGTCTATCCATTCTCTTCCTACAACTAAAGTCCTCCAATCTAGCATCTCCAGTTCCACGTAGCAAATATTAGCGATGACACCTGCACCTTGCTAATCGTCATTAGCCCACTGCCGATAATGTTATACAGAGGGTGAAAGGCAGAGGTACAGAGAGAAAAGACATTGCATTCATATCTTGGGAGGCCTGATGGAGTATGTGGTGTTGGGTCAAAGGGCAACAAGGCCCTCATGATATGGAACAAACGGGGTTCTGAATGCTCTTACTCTTCCTCCCATGACCCAGTGTTGAAAGATCTTTATGCAGAATGAATTTCTTTTCAAGTACAGTCATGTATAACTGGAAGTGTGGCAGCCAACTTAAGCACAGCAAGTTCCCACAAATGATCCAATAAGCCATTTTTACTCTTACTGATCTTAAGTGAGCAGTTAATACCAGCCCAGGAAACAGTAAATCTATGTCCCACCTTTTCTCTGATATAATTCCTTGGGCTTTAGTTAGACATCTCAGCGAAAAGACAAGTGGTTCACTCCAAATACTGAAAATGTCAGCTCTACCTTCAAAATGACACTCAAGTCTACAACCTTGACTCAGAGATGCAAGTGTTACCCACTATGCCACTGTTAAACCAACTTGGATTTTTAATCACGATAAGTGAGTAATTTTTTTTTGTACAGTATTTTGTTCAAGAATAACTGCACCATTGAGGACAAAGTCCAGAACCACATCTGGTTCAAACCATTAAGAGTTCAACAGCATACATGACTGCTATATCAACACATCTAGAAGGAAAACAAACCAGGCTCTAACACAGGAAGCCTCAATATTAATAGCATAAGCTATCACCTGCATTTTGTGACACCTCCACCACACAACTGTGTACAAACAACACATCAACATCACATACATCCATCAGCGCCAGAGCACCCACCTCAAACACAACAACCTCAAACACAACATAAAGCTACCAACGACAGACATTGATCTACAATGATACTTTCTACCTCCATAGAAGCTGACTGATCTGCAAAGTGTTTCCAATATTTCCTAGTTCAACTGGAAACTTGCAGCAACCACAGTACTTTATTATAACATTCCAGGCAAAGGACAATACATCAAGGTCCAACAATTGTCAAATTGGGCGTGTCCTCAGGGCAAATCTAAGTATCAGTCTGATACAAAAATGAACAAAAGTGCCAATAACTTCATTCATAAATGGCAACTCCATCCAGAGACATCGACATGAAAAATAAATTGTGACGGCTGATGGAATTGAGAGACCTGCTTAGGAATGAAAATAAAACAAAAATAGGAGAAACTGGAACTCTGACCCTTTAACCCAACTGGATGTTCTTTCTGACTGACCCAAAATGTTGATTTTGTTCCTTTAAACTCAGATGTTGCCTGATTTACCCATTGTTGCCATTTTTTTGCTTTTATTAGTATTCCTTGGGGCCCTTTATGAAATTGATGGAGAATCAGTATTGCAGCCAATATAGCTGTTGCAATGACCCAGGTTCAAACCTGACCTCAGCTGTTGTGTGGAGTTTGCACGTTCACCCTGTGGCCGCGTAGGTTTCCTCCAACATCCCAAAGACGAGCAGGTTGATAGGTTACTTGGCCGTTGCCCCAAGTGTGTAGGTACTTCCCTTCAACCATTCGGTTCCTGAACCAACCGGCATAATCCTAATCACTACAGTTTAGCAACACTATGAACACTTTGCACTTAAATAGACTTTACTTTTATTCTAATTGTGTTCCTTCTCGTAAGAATTGTGTAAAACTTGTTTAATTTATGTTTCTGTTAATGTTGTGTATCTGATGCTATGCACCTGTGATGCTGCTGCAAGTTTTCCACTGCACCTGTGCACACATGGACTTGTGCATCTGACAATAAATGCAACTTTGAAACTTTGAATGATAGAATTGATGGGAGTGCAGTTGGGTGGGGGGGGAGATACATTATTGGTAAAATTAGTGTGGCAATGAGGATGGCTCTGTGAAGACTGAAGGCTCACTGTAGATGAATGGTCTTCTATGTCATAAGCAAATATAGAATTAATATGGAAGAAGGCAGATTGTCTTATTATTAAATAAGCACAAAGCTAAAAACTGTTTGGAGATGTGTACTAATGTTAAAAGGCTGCAGGAATGGTCAATGAACAACAGACTATACCAGGAGTTTAAGATCAAGGCAAAATGATTACAGTAAAGAGTAGCTAACACTGCAACTGGTAGTTCTCCGTCTGATGTCGGAATGGTAACATGGCTGACAGCAAGGCATGAGGTGAGGGTTCAGATCTTTTGCAGCATCATCTCTTGGCTTGAAAGGCAAAATTCTCACCACAACATGAATTTAACACAACAGCTACCGAAGTCTTAACACAGGTCTGCTACCCAAGAATTTTCCAGTTGGGAAAAAACATGGAAAAACAAAAATCAGGTGAGCAAATGGTATTTTTGTAAACAATCTCTCAGCTTCAGAAAATAAGCAGACTGTGGAATCTCAGGGGTTATCTTAAGCCTCAGAGAATACTACACAAATATAGTCTGTACACTTTTCAGATTGTGCAATAAACCCCATCATTACAGGCAGAACGTCCTCTCCAGACCCACCTCATGCAAATATTTGCTTTATACCTTCTGAATGCAAACCACCATTTGCATTGGTGTGGAACTCCATCTACATCAATGTGTACGTTGTGCAAACATACCACAAAGTCAATAAACCAGGTACAGTTTCCGCCTCTTAACACCCCTCTGTTTGGCTAAATTACATACGCCATGTTTCCGTCCACTCAAGCCTCTTCCACTTATCATCCACATGCAACAGTTTAACCTCTATTACCTTCCCCAGCCTCCCCTGAAGATCATCCCTACCCACGCTCTCTTGTAATTTGTTGCAGCTCTCCTCAGTATTCCCCTCCCTACACCCAATCTGGCATCACTTACAAATTCAGAAATTTAATAGTCGATTCCAAAATCTAAACCATTAATACAGGTGGTGAACAGGAGTGGTCCCTGTACCGATCCTTGCGAGACAGCACTGCTGTTAATTGCTACCCATGCCTCGATGTCTGCCTTGAAGCCAGCTGGCAATCCATTCTGCTACTTTCTGACATCGCTTTCTCCAACCTTCTTTATTAGTCTATTTTAATTGGTAATTTTAAATTGGTAATTGGTTTAATATTGTCACATGTACCAAGATACAGTGAAAAGCTTTGCATGCCTAATGCATGCCATCCAGACAAGTCATTCCAAACATAGGTACATCAAGGCAGTACAAAGGGAAAAGCAATAACAGAATGCAGAATATAGTGTTACAGGGAAAGTGCAGTGCAAGCAAACAAATAAAGTGCAAGCACCATGAATAGATTGACAAATCAAATAAGATGCAAGGGCCGTGACCATATCGAAACTCTTTTGAAAATCTAGATGAATTACATCCAATACTTTATGATTGCTCATGTTCCACTGCTTCAAGAATTTAATAAATTAGTCAAACAACATCTATCTACCAGGCTGACTATTCATTACATACATGTAGATTTTATTATTCCTTTTAGTATAGATTCCATTATTTTCCCCCCTTCTACCGATGTTAAGCCATGATCTACATTTCCCTGTCAAAAGACTTGCATATCCAAAGGTTCCAATATCTTGGCGGGAATGTTTAATTTAGTTGTAGGGGAGGGTTTAAACTGATCTGGCAGGGGGATGGAAACCAGGATGTTAGGTTACAAGATGCTAAGGTAAAGGAGGAAGTTTATAGAAACAAGTCCAATGAGGATGGCAAGAAGGACAGGCAGGTGAGAAGTCAGGATAATTTGCTGAATAATAGTACAACAAGTCAGGATGCTAGGATACAGAATGTTAGGATAGGGGATGAGGCATATAGGAACATGTCTAAGGTAGTATGTAGTGCAGATGGTAAGAAGGATAGACGGGTGGAAAGCCAGGATAATCTGCTGAACAATAGAAGTACAACAAAATTAATAGCAGATACCGGACTAAACGTACTATATTTAAATGCACATAGCATTAGGAATAAAGTAGATGACCTAGTGGCACAACTACAGGTTAATAAATACGACATTGTGGCAATCACCGAGCCATGGCTTTATGATGGATGTGATTGGGAACTGAATGTCCAGGGGTACACAGTGTATAGGAAGGATAGGCGGGTAGGCAGAGGGGGAGGTGTGGCCATGATGGTTAGTAGTGATATAAAATCAATAGAAAGGAAGGATATTGGGTCAGAGGAGGTGGAATCCTTGTGGGTGGAGCTAAGAAATAGCAAGGGTAAAAGGACAATAGTAGCAGTCATATATAGGTCCCCTAATAGCAGTCAGCAAGTGGACGATAAGTTGCAGTTTGAGATAGAAAAAGCATGCCAGAGTGACATTGTGAAGATCATTATGGGGGATTTTAACATGAAGGTGGACTGGGAAATCCAGAATGGCGGTAGTACTCAGGAGAGGGAGTTTGTGGAATGTCTAAGGGATGTTTTTCTAGAGCAGCTTGTTGAAGAGCCCACCAGGGGATCGGCTGTTTTGGATTGGGTGCTGTGTAATGAACCGGAGGTGATTAGGGAACTAAAGGTAAAGGAACCACTGGGAACCAGTGATCACAATATGATTGAGTTCAGTTTCAAGTTTGAGAAGGAGAAACTGATAACTGGTGTATCGATATTTCAGTGGAACAAAGGAAATTACTATGGTATGAGAGAGGAGTTGGCCTTAATTGATTGGAAGAGTAAGCTGGCTGGAGGGACGGCAGAGGAGAAATGGAAGGAATTTCTACAGGAAATAAGGAAATTGCAGGATAGATATATTCCAAGGAAAAAGGTTTTGAATGGAAAAAAGGCACAAATGTGGATAATGAGAGAGGTGAAGGCTAAAATAAAAGCAAAAGGGGCAGCGTACAAAGAAGCAAAGATTAGTGGGAAAACAGAAGACTGGGAAGCTTTTAAAAACCTGCAGAGAGAAACTAAGGTCATTAGGAAAGAAAAGATGAATTATGAAAGGAAGTTGGCGGATAACATTCGAAAGGATACTAAGAGTTTTTTTAAATACATAAGGTGTAAAAGAGAGACACGGGTTGATATAGGACCAATTGATAACGGTGCAGGAGCTATTATAATGGACGATAGAGAGATGGCAGAGGAATTGAATGAATATTTTGCATCGGTCTTCACCGTGGAGGACATCAGCAATGTGCCAGTTAGTCAGGAGTCTCACGAAATGGAATTGAGTTCAGTTAAGAGTACTAGGGAGAAGGTGCTAGGAAAACTAAATGGGCTAAAGACTGATAAGTCTCCCGGACCGGATGAGGTGCATCCCCGGGTTCTGAAGGAGGTGGCTTTAGAGATAGCGGAGGCATTGGCGATAATTTTCCAGAAATCGATAGATTCCGGCGTGGTTCCGGAGGACTGGAGGGTTGCAAATGTAGTTCCATTGTATAAGAAAGGTGGGAGGCAGCATAAAGGAAATTACAGACCTATTAGTCTGACGTCAGTGGTGGGAAAGTTATTGGAATCGATCCTCAAAGACGGGCTTACGGAATACCTAGAGGCGCAAGGCAAGATAGGTCCTAGCCAACATGGTTTTGTGAAGGGAAGATCCTGCCTGACCAACCTATTGGAGTTTTTTTAAAGAAATCACAGGTAAGGTGGATAAGGGAGAGGCGGTAGATGTTGTGTATTTAGACTTTCAAAAGGCCTTTGATAAGGTGCCTCACAAGAGACCGATTAATAAGATGAGAGGTCATGGAATTACAGGTAGGATAACAGAATGGGTGGAGCATTGGCTGGTTGGCAGGAAGCAAAGAGTGGAAATAAAAGGATCTCGTTCTGGTTGGCTACCGGTTACTAGTGGTGTGCCGCAGGGGTCGGTGTTGGGACCGCTCCTTTTTACCTTGTACATTAACGATTTGGATGATGGAATAAATGGTTTCGTGGCTAAGTTTGCGGATGACACCAAGATAGGGGGAGGAGTAGGGAGTATTGAAGAGATAAGAAGGTTGCAGAGAGACCTAGACAGTTTAGGAGAATGGGCAAGGAAATGGCAGATGAGATTCAATGTAGAGAAATGTGCAGTTGTACACTTTGGAAGCAGAAATAAGCGGGCAGATTATTATCTAGGAGGAGAGAAAATCCAAAGCACGGAAGTACAAAGGGACTTGGGGGTACTCGTGCAGGATACCTTAAAGGTTAACCACCAGGTCGGATCGGTGGTAAAGAAAGCGAATGCTATGTTGGCATTCATTTCGAGAGGTATAGTGTATAAAAGTAAGGAAGTGTTGATGAGGCTCTACGGGGCACTAGTGAGGCCTCATTTGGAATATTGTGCGCAGTTTTGGGCCCCACATCTTAGGAAGGATGTGTTGACGTTGGAGAGGGTTCAGAGGAGATTTACGAGGATGATTCCAGGAATGAAAGGGCTTACGTATGAGGAATGTTTGTCGGCTCTTGGACTGTATTCACTGGAGTACAGAAGAATGAGAGGGGACCTCATAGCGACATTTAAAATATTGATAGGAAAGGACAGAGTAAATGTGGCTAGGCTGTTTCCCTTGGTGGGCGAGTCCAGAACCAGAGAGCACAATCTTAGAATTAGAGGGTACAGTTTCAAAACAGAGATGAGGAAAAATTTCTTTAGCCAGAGGGTGGTGAATTTGTGGAACTCCTTGCCACGTACAGCAGTGGAGGCCAGATCAGTGGGGGCGTTCAAGGAAGAGATAGATAGATATCTAAATAGTCAGGATATCAAGGGATATGGGGATAAGGCTGGAAATTGGGATTAGAATAGTTTTTTTTTCTTCCCCCATTCCCCATTTCTCATTTCTATTTCCCCTTCCTTGGAGCCTGCTTCTGCTCCCTTGTCTTGTGATCTTGTGATATCTGCATGTCTCACTTTGATTAAAATTTGCCCGTCTCTTTCACTGCCAGTAACTATATGCTTGATGATCAGCTCTCTCTTCTGATGTGAGACATATTGAACAGCTCTCCACCAAAAGCCTCTGATGCTTCTTCTCACAATGAGGCCCAACCACCTTCAGTTGCTTCAAATACAACTTCATTATCTGACATGCCGGTTCCAGCTCCTAGGGACTTTGCAATTAGTCCTATTCCTACAATTCTGTCTACATTTCTCGCTGCCTCAGAAAAGCAGCCAACGTAATCAAAACCCCTTCCCACCCCAGACCCTCTGTTCTCCCCCTCCCCCCAAAATCAGGCAGAAGATACAAAAGCCTGAAAGCACGTACCACCAGGCTCAAGGACAGCTTCTATCCTGCTGTTATAAGACTATTGAAAGGATCTGTCGTTCGATAAGATGGACTCTTGACCTCACAATCTACCTTGTTATCGACTTTACCTTATTGCCTGCCTGCACTTTATAACTGTAACACGATATTCTGCATTCTGTATTGTTTTCCCTTGTACTACCTCAATATACTGATGTAATGACATGATCTGTACGGATGGCATGCAAAACAAAGCTTTTCACTGTACTTCAGTACATGTGACAATAATAAACCAATTACCAATAACTTGTGATATCTTCTCTCTGCATCTAATGCTTTTGTGAAGGTTTGTAGTGAATGAGCCCTCATTGCCAATTCTGGAATCTCATTCCATGGGTCTATTACATCTCAGGAAAGTAAAACCAAAACCTCACCAAACTGCTGGGCACTGGGTTTACTTAGTGCTTCACCTCAATGACCAAAGACTTCTACATGTTGTCAGTAACTCCTAAATATTGATCACTACTCGGTTTGTGTCTTCAGTCATTTCAAACATGAACTAGGAAACCAAACTGTGTGCGCCTGGAGACACAAGAGACTGCAGATGCTGGAATCTGGAGCCACAAACATCAACAATTCCTTTCCTCACACAGATGCTGCTGGACCCACTGAGTTCTTCCAGCAGATTGTTAGTTGTTCCAGATTCCAGCATCTGTAGTCTCGTGTTTCTCATCTGCTGGAGGAAAACAGCGGGTCAAGCAGCATCTCTGGAAGATACGGAATTGTTGACGTTTCTGGTTGAAACCCTGCATCACAGATTCTCTTCCCAGCTTTTCTCTCCATAGATGTCATCCAACCTGCTATGTAATCCCCAGCATTTTCTGTTTTCATTTCTCTTCTTTGCCCTGTCTGATTCAACCCCAATGCCCAAATGGAGTCTGAGATAAAAGACCCAGACTATACACTATATTCCACATCAGCTCCTATCAATCCCTTAAACTTTGTGGGTATACACTGTCGCAAACTGTTCAGCTCCCACAAATTCCACCTAGAAAGTTTAATATTTAGCCAAAGAAATGGCTCAAGCCAGTGACCAGTTTTCCTGGAGAGACAAGGTGATTAATGTCAGCCCTTTCTCTAACCAATAAACGCAAGTACATTCAATCATTTTTTTTAAATTTTAAATTCCAACTTAAAAGCTTTACACAATGCCTACACTCCCTCAACAAGAGTCCCAATAAAGGAGCTGATTATTTTCAGCGGAAACTTGAGAACAGCCAGCTTCTCTTGGTCAGTGGGAAGACTCGAGACTGTGCTGCATTTTGCAGTCACGTTGATAGTTACTGGCTATCTAATCTGAGACAGAATCAGAGCATGCAAACTCTGGGTGTACCATTCTACTGCAAGGATAAGGCAAACTGCTCTAGCTCTGTAAACAAAGTACATGGAAGCTACTCTTTCACCAGCCAAATTCAATAAATGCAGATGGAAAAGGTACAAACTGACAACCTTCCTCAGTGCAAACCCTAAATTGAACACCAGCTGTTGGGGTGCCACCAAAACAATTAATTAAATATTCAGGCACTACTGAGCTTCAATAGTACTTGTGCATCCGAAATCAATTCAAACTGAGTCGTGTTTTACACAGCCACAACACCAAGAAGTTACAAAATGATTTCATTGGACATGCAAGACTTGAGTTCAGATTTCAATGTAAATCTAGTTCACTTCTATTTTCTGAAAATGATTTATTTCTAATGCTCCAAGTGAAACCTATGATTAGCTGCCGGATGAGCAGAATCAGCAAATATACCATGAGGATCAGAAGTTCATCTTGGCAACTAATGCTTCACAGCTAATCCATCAGTTGAGAGGCAAATAAGGTCAACAGCAAGTACACAAGGATACAGCCTTTAGATAAGCTCACTTTCCAACACTGGAAGTATAGCACACACTCTCCAATTATACCAAAACTTGGTACTCAAAAGTGATTGGCTAAAACAAGGGCGACATCCCTCTCCAAATCAGTTAGCTCCCCAAGTTCTCCACTTGATCGGTCTTTTAGGTAGTTTATAAAGAGAGGCTCATGTTAATTCTGTACACACTGCACTGACTCACAATGGAACGCAGAACTAAAATCCTAGCAGTGATGGACATCTATACCATGCCTTCCTACATCTTGTCCTATCATTTTCCAGCCCTAATGAAGGGTCTCGACCCAAAATGTCAACTGGTCCATTTTCCACCATAGATGCCACCTGACCTGCCGAGTTCCTTCAGCTTTTTGTATGTTGCTCCAGGTTTCCAGCATCTGCAGTTTACTGCATCTCGTCTCTGTGTTTCTTACATCGTGGTTTCTTTAAGTCTTTGCTGGTAAGATAAACATATTTGCCCTTCACAAAAGGCACGGCAGCATAATTACTAAGTTACCAACACCCCGAGTCCTGTAAAAGTTTGAATTTCTCGCAGCATTTGGTGAGAATTTGAAGTCAACTGATTAGATAAATACTGTTGATTAGTATCAATGATCATGAAACTAATAATTGATCCAAAAACCCATCCAGTTCTTTGATGCTGCTCAGAAATAAATCGGATACCCATAGCTAGACTGACCTATATGAGAGTGAATATTCACCAATGTGGTAACTGAAGATCTAGCTGCTCAAGTACTTTTCCACCCCATAACACGTTAATGTTCGATGGTGGGTTTTATTCTTTTGTTACGGACTCAGTGAATGTCCCTTTAAGATAGAGAGTGTGTGTGTATTTGTGTGTGTGGCGTGCTTACGTCAATAGAAGATAAAGGACGTAATGACGTTGGAGAAGAAGGAGAGAGAGAAGGGAGAGAGACACCAGCCTGCTAGTTTTCTCTATCGATGGATGAGAAACAATAACTGTGTCTGCCACTGAAATCCATGTATGGAAGTTGGAAGTAATCCGGTGGAGTTCACTTTGTTGCTGACCTGTAGAAGGAAACAGGTATTTGTGTGTGGACGACCACGATTCGGATGCTTTTCGGGGTGAGGAAGTCACTACCGAGTAAACACTTAAGTGTCGTTTGGGTTCCATCGTGGACCATTTGGATTTCGTATTTACTCTCTCTATGTTTCTCTACGTCTACGTCTTATCTTCTGACAACGGTGGTTGTTGAAGAAGCCCTTGCTCATGTTTCACCTTATGGCTTGCGGAACTGAACTTTAAGAACCATTCCTGAACTTGGAGTTTGAGACTTTGTCACACACACATGAAGAGTTTAGTTTTGGGGTTAACATTCAAAGTTTAACATTTTTGAATTCTAACATACTAACATTTTTACTTTTATTTTACGTATTATCATAAGTAGTGATTAATAAAATAGTTTTTAACACTGAATCAGGCTCAGTGTGTTTCTTTTGTTGCTGGTTCGTGACACTTTCAATGAGCATTACTGATGCAAGACACTTCAGCTGAAAAAGCCTCCAAAGACACATGTTTATTCAGTAATGTGTTGCATTCCATTCCCATGCCCCTTTACCATCCCCACATGACTACGCTGAGAACAACAGGATCAAACAAAACTAATTAAGATCAAGCCTCGGTTTATTTTGGAAAAAAGGGACAACAATTTTAAGAATGCATAGAATATACTTGAGATACAACCTAGCGATAAAGCACGCTCAGAGGGAAAGGAATGCAGATTATATCAATCTGGGGTTGGGGTTGCTGTGGAAACAAACTTAATCACAAAATGTCTTAGAATATCACCCCTGCCCCATCCAACCACAAAATAAGGCACCAACTTTAAACATTTCTTGTGTCACTCTTATAAATCTCTCATTTGGCTGCCTAATGTTATCTGTCAATTTTAACACAATACTTGCCCTCCAGAGAATAATCGCTTGATGTGTTGCCTGTACCTTTCTTCCTGCCCACTCACATCCCTGCACCTTTCTCAACTCAACAGCAGTTCCCAAGAGCTCCGAAGCTGATTTGTATACTACTCAACATCTTTCACCCAAGACGCAAAAGCCACTTTAGCCCATATAATACAATCTCCCTCAAAAACCATATCCAGAGTTAAAATTTACAGTCACCTCCTCCTTCTTCCCAAGGAAGGAGTCAGGCTGATTTCAGGATACACTCTGCTCACCTCACCGCAACCTTTCCTCAAACTGCAGTTATCTGACCTTTATACTTCAGTTACAGACAAACCCAGTCGACAAATCAACAGCTGCTAAACATTTTCCTCTTGGCCTTCTTCTTAGGGAGTGAATTCAAGAGTCTGTCAACTTGTCTATGACAACTTTAAGATGAATGAGTCCAAGTGTATTGATCCTGTGAACATTCAGAAGATTGGAGTATGACACGAGCCATCTTAAATGGTGTTAGCAATGAGCACTGGTTTTAAACAAGCTAAGCTAAAGCATACTTCTCACTACAAGCCACCCCACATTACCGGGGTTTACTTTCCTAGAGAAAGGTCCACATCGCAAAGCTGTGTCATCTGCGCCTGCATCAAAAAATCAGAATTGGGGAAAAAAATCGTGTTGATTTATTTACGTTTTTTTTAAAACCCATACAAATTCCATGAGAGGAAATTTTATTCCATATCTTGAATTTTTGGGAAGTGCTTTGCAAATTTTGTAAGGGTGAATTTAACAGCCTTAAAGTGGGGGTCACTTGTATTCACTTAACAAAAAAGTTCTTGCTTACAAGGAATGAATCAAACAATATGATTGGCGGGGCTTTCATTGTAGACAATAGTTCAGTTGAGGTGCTAACAGAATTAAAATGCATTGTCCAATTAATTAGTTTTACTCGTGGCCTCCCTTGATTCACAGCTCACGTTAACCAATTTACTATTTGTGGAATCACGCTATGCATGTCATATGATATGACAAACAAAAGTGAATGCAGAAGGAGCTAAACAGGTTTGCTCTTTCCTCTGAGGGGGCTGTATCAATTCCAGAGCCATATTTTGAACACTACATTTGAACTCTACATTTCTTGATTGTTCCTTGATACTTTTAAAACATTTTTTTAAAAACACCTTTCTTCCCTATACCCCCCCCACCCCCTATCCCTCACACCCTCTGAAATTGAGAGTAATTTTATCCAAGTAGTCAGGTGCAAGACTTAATTTCAGGCATTTAATACTTCCCAGCTGTTTGAAGAAGTCTAGAGTAGCTGGTTCTTGGATCTATCCTCTCCGAACTAAGCACCAGCTAAGGACTTCCCAAAGTCACCTTGAGTGTGTGACTGAGATGGGGAGAGAGGAGGGTGCTGTTGGAGGCAAGGGCTCACGACTTGGGGAATTTCAGGGTGATACAAGGGCCCAAAACTTGGCATTCCATTACACTGCTTATACAAATGCAAGACGAAGATACCAAGTTTTGCGATTAAGATTAGTGCACCATTTTACAAAAAAAACACATGCGTAAAGTTAAATAGCTTCAAGAACAGTGTCACCAAAGCCAGCTCCCAAAATACTGCCAATACAAAGGCTATTCTCCGTTGAGCTATTCTTACCGGGGTTTGTGACCGGTCAGCATGAGAAAAGCATCATAAAACAATGCAGGTACTGTATGACTGACAGCAATCCAATACTGATGCAAAATAGGATTGGAACGCAGGTTTACATTTGGGCGTCTCATTGCCCGTTCTAAAGGATTCATCTTGAAGGACAAATTTACATGATATTCTGCAGAGAAAATAAGTATTACTGTAGTTTTTAACAAAAGCATACCAGATGCTAGTGGGATAGTAGAGGTTTAAAAGGAAAATTCCAGCCTTCAAAGTCATAAAACATTGCTCCATTTCAAGTAAAACTCGGTGCTATAAGTGAAAACAGAAAATGCTCTGAACATTCAGCATCTGTGGAAAGAGAAACAGAACACTTCAGGTTCAAGACCATCAGAAATCCAAAGCATTAACTCTGTCCCTCTCCACAGATGCTGCCTGACCTGCTGAGTGTTCCCTGCATTTTCTGCTTTTATTTCACATTTCCAGCATATCTGCAGATTTTCCATTTTCAGTCCTGGAAATGTGGACTTTTCACTCACAGATTAGTTGCATCAGGTTAGTTGCCATCGTTACCCTTCAATTTAGATCCACTGGGTGATGGCAAAATAGTCTTTTGTTACATTGCAAATGAACTTTCTGGGCATTTATGATGACCCAAGTCTCTAGTGAAAGTTAAATTAAAGATACAAGTCCTTCTTGCCCGTCCATGGAACACTTTAATCGAATGCTTAATCAAACGGAAGACCCTTCCCTTCCACAGATGCCTTCTTCGTCACCCTGCCCCAACTGTCCCCATTCCCAAACTGGAGTTTGCAGAATGCTTGTGGACCGATACTTTGAAGCTGGAAGACTTCCTTTAAATGCGTTAACAAATCTTCAACATTTCTAAGTTTCAGCAATTTCAAGATTAGCTTCAATGAGAGCAATTACTGGTGTGCTATTCTTACATCATCCTTTCAGAGTGTGACACACCAGATTGCCAATTAGTATTTACAGTTGCTGTAATCAAGCACCCAATTGCTGAGGTCCTTTGCACATTAAATGGCCAGGGGAAGACTATAAATTGAGGGCTGAGAATTAGAGTACATATTTATTGATTCAGTTAAGCATACAGGATAAAGCTAGCCACCATTACCTTGGTTTTCTTCCAGTAAGCCTGAGGTAGACATCATACAGGAATGCTGGGGCCTTATGGCTTACAGCAATCCAGTACTGATAGATCAAGTGATTGGAGGTTAGATTTACATTGGGCCGCCTGAAGGCCTGCTCGAGAGGATTCCTCTTGAAAGTGGATATTACATGGTATTCTGAGGAAGAAAAGTTGTACGAAAGTATGTTGATATTCAGCATCTACTCAAAACCTCAAGCAAGGTCAACAAGGATTATGGGGTGTAAAGGAAGCATCAGAACCACTGCACAAACTGTCTTTGGTCATCACAAGTGGCACTGCCAGAAATTAGCAATGCAATGTTACAGGGCAGTCAACAGAAAGCCCAAGCTTTGCCATTCACTAAACAATTGGCATTCCTGATCCACTATGATGGAAGATTGATGAGGATTATAACTAATTAAACAGTGCCAATTTACTCGGTTCTGGCTGTATTACCACTTGATTTATGTTCAGCTGGGAAACTAAACATCTGACCAAAACAGAATTAAGCAGCTCTCTCTTTGAAAATATCAGGTCCAGAATTTGATTCTTTCCAAAAAAAAACTCTGCAATGCCAAAGTGACTACCTAATATGGAAGTGAAAGGGTATTTCAAAATTCCAGCACACCCACCACCATAGGAAAGGAAGCTAGATGTCTGCACCAACCACACACCCAATTGTAACACATCTTTGACACGTAATCCTGTCAGCTGCAGAATGACCACAATAAAATGAAACTGTAGCAGTGGTATACAAAGGCCATATTAAGACATTGGAGGTGCCTTTCAAAGTTGGCTTTATGCATTGTATATGAGCTACAAAGGGAACCTACTTACTGACTGGTTATTCTTCCTGGTTACTTAAGAGGTGAAACTGATCTTTACTAATAATACAGAACAAGCAAATAATGAATCAGCATTTTTAAGAGTACACTAAACCTTTGTTGGCAAAGTGCTACTGGTGTAGACCAATATTACACTCATTACTTTCATTGTGTTACACTGTAGTAAAAATATTAAGATGCAAATCTGCATTGATAAAAGAAACTGGACAAGTCTTTTTTATTTTATGTATACACAGAGTTGATGTTTTACTCCTTTAACAGCCAACTTGTGTATTAATTATAAAACACACTGGCTTTTCGCTTTGAGACACTTTAAGCTGTATACAAAACATTTTGGAATTGCATTAGACCAACGTTACCAATAATCTGAAGTGATACAAGACCAACTTTCACCTCCAAATATAAATGGAAACACCTAAACTCAGAATTTTTTTTGAAAAGATGAGCTTATTGAAAGGACTTAACAGCAAAATATCCAGTTAAGTACAATGTTCATTTGAAATCCAGTGTTCCCAGTTTGACAACACTCATTTCAAACCCACTCTGCTTGCACAAATTATTTTTAACTATGCAGTTTACTAAAGAGAGACAAAAGGCATTTAATTTGGAAGATAAGGGGAGGTTAGGATCTAATGGGGTTACCACCTTTTGAGAAAATTGAAATTAAATGGAGTTAAGAAGATTACAACTTTTGCTACAAAGGAATTAGCAGCTACTTTATTCCTGGACCATTTAGGATTGCTTTGGAACACAGATTTAGCTCTATGAATTTGGAAAAGCAGCATGGGAAGATCACGTGAAAGAAAATGTCACCTAAAAAAAACTTATAGTGTACACTAAAGGAGAAGAGCTTCAAGACAAAGTCATCAAACTAAAAGCGATACAACTCACAAAAGACTACTTTGAGATACCATTGGCCCACAAGAAAATAAATTTGAGAGATTTTCCGGGCCAAAATTGGTTATGTGGAAGAAATTTGAAACTTAATATTTTCATTACTCACTGAATATTAAGAACACATTGTACTTTTCAACCCCATTATATTACCTAAGCTGTAGTGGTGACTTTCTTTTCTGTACAGGCAGCAGTGCCATGCAGGCAATTAGCCAGAAGACGACTGGGCCATCAAATGATCTCCATGTGTAATTTAACTCCATGGGTCACGAAACTGCAAGAGGCTTCAAAATCATGCAGGAAAACTACCCATGCAAAAGGACCACAACATGTACACTTTTAGGTATCTCCCTTGGCTTTATTTTGATCAGAAAAATTCAGATCACTGCTATATGCAGTTGATTATTCCAATGCTACATTTCACCATTTACCACAAAACAAGGATTATAGTAAATTAAAATGCAAGCAGTTAACGTTTAGGCAAACAGTAAGTTATGTTTCCTACCAACTTCACCCCAGTGGAAAGGATTGGTGCCACCTGTAGTACAGTTGTAAACCAATATATTTCTTGGCCTAAAGGGTAAAATTAAAACACTTAGTACTTCAAATGCAGCAAAAACAGTTCTGCAAAAAAAAAGTTTTTGTAAGTCATAAGCAAAACAGCACTCATCTGAAACCTTACCGAACCCTAGAAAGGTTTGTGGGAAGGGACAGCCAAAGGCTTTGTGAAACTTCCATCTGGAAGCAGCAATTCTATGATACGTTTACATTGCTGAAGGAATGGTACATTTTATCAAATAGGAGTTCTAGGATGCATGAAGGATTTTACCCTGAACTTCTTAGTGGCTGCTGTAAACATTTAACAAACACTGTAATAATAACATAATCAAAGACCCCTCCCACCCCATTCTCTCTCTCTTCTCCCCCCTTCCATCAGGCAGAAGATACAAAAGCTTGAAAACGCATCCCACCAGGCTCAAGGACGGCTTCTATCCGGTTGTTATAAGACTCTTGAACAGATCTCTTGTACAGTATAGATGAACTCTTGATCTCACAATCTACCTCGTCATGGCTTGCATTTTGTCTGCCTGTACTGCACTCTCTCTGTAACTATAACACTATATTCTGCATGGAGTTTTGTTTTCTCCTTTTGTACTACCTTGTTGTACTTATGTATGGAATGATCTGTCTGGATGGCACGCAAAACAAAGCTTTTCACTTTATCTTGGCACGTGACAATAATAAACTAATTACCAATTAGTAGACAGGGACAAAATCTAAATAAAGTTGGAATGTAAAACTTTATCTCAAGGGGGCTGGAAAACTAAGCTTTTTAAACTACACCTGATCGACAGCTTCTCCGCACCTGTCAACCCTTTGTCTCAGAGGTCACATCTTAATCTTCTCCACTCGAGTATCAGCCAATCTTATTCTGCTCTCGCAGGCCACCCTTCCATTGAGTACTCCCTGAAGAATTCCTTGCCCCGTTAAGTGTACATTAGCCTCTTAAATTTAGAGGAGTCACCTGCTGTACCTATGAACTCCCGAGTACCATGCAGCTGCCAGAGTCATGTTTATAACCACATCCACTGGGATCAGGTCAGCCACAGCACTGTTCGCTGCTCTCATTGTGCGTAGGATTCCTTTACCAGCCTGCAAGATGAACCAAATAGATATGGGAGAGGACAAACAACACCCAATTCAGAAGTTCATTGACAATAACATTACAATTCACAACAGTAAATGACGACAGCAGACTGGAGCTGTAAGAAATAGGAGGAGTCAGCCATCTGGCCCGTCGAGCCTGTTCTGCCATTCAATGATCATGGCCGATCTGGCCGTGGACTCAGATCCACCGACTTGCCTTTTCCCCATAATCCTTAATTCCCCTACTATGCAAAAATCGATCTAACTGTGTCTTAAATATATTTAATGAGGTAGCCTCTACTGCTTCCCTGGGCAGAGAATTTCAGAGATTCACTACTTTCTGAGAAAAGCAGTTGCTCCTCACCTCCATCCTAAATCTACCCCCATCGGATCTTGAGCCTACGTCCCCTAGTTCTAATCTCACTTACCAGTGAGACCAGAGTTTACAGCTGAAAGCTGTCTTCCTGCAAAAAAATTTCAAGTGCTTAAATAACAAATGCTGTCCTTGCAAGTAAAATGCAAATTGGTGGTTCCACACAATTCCTTGGAAGATAAGGCTCTGTGGTGGAAGCACACAAGTACAACATTTACTCTTGGATTCTAGGTTAAAACTTACTGTCTGAGATTAAATATAATGGTAACACACAAAAAAGCCTCTCAGGTCAAACAAATTGAATTTTGACAGCTCACCAAGGGCTGCATTAGAAGTATTTTGAATGTTTCTGTTTGAAAGAAAAGCAAAACTTATGAAAGTTTAGACTATTTTTTGCTGCAACAAACAAGATGCGGAGGAACTCCGTGGGTCAGGCAGCATCCCTGGAGTAAAATGGACAGATGAAGGGTCTCAACCGAAAACGCCGACTGTCCACTTCCCTCCACAGATGCTGCCTGACCTACCGAGTTCCTCCATTATTTTGTTTGTTGTTTCAGATGCCAGCACCTGCAGTTGTGTGTCCTCACTGGATGACTTTTCCCTTTGCCACTGGTCCGATCCTGCTAGGACAACATAGACCAAGCAAGACCAATTAATGCTCAATGCCTGTGGTCAGGCTGAAGTTACTCCCCAGCCCAAGCTGCATCGAGCGTCCCAAAAAGGAAACTCTGGGACAAAGAACAGTAGGCAATTGCTGACATACAACAGCAGTATGGCAGCACCTGAAAAACTGCTCCAATTAAACGTGTAGAGAACATACATTAGGAAAACAGAGTGGGAAACCTGCCTAATATACATATAGAAATACACTTGGCCAAAATAATTTCATAATTAAACTGACAATGTCCAAGTTTAATTGGCATGCTATTATTAATTTTATATTCCACTGGAGTTAACCTCAGTCAAACTTCCCCAGCATTTCTTCATGTCATTTGGTTTCTCAAACATAGTGCAACTCTTACGGGATACTAACATGTCGTCTCACAAAACCCTTCAGACCTTGTACGACGGCAAATAGATTATAACGGGCAAGTTCTGGTGATCAGCATGAGGCAATCCTAGCAATGTAGCTGATGTACTGCAATGGATATCACATAGCAGCATTAGCTAATAGGGTATTGGGTTATAGAAGATGAGGACTTCATTTTGCAACTAAACACAATGCTGAGGATTGTGTGCTTGATGTATCCAATCTGAGTACCTAAGAACCGATGTAACCTTATATTACTTACGGCAATGAAGAGCCCACTTGGTCCATTGAAGTTGTCAATCCAGCCCTGGTCGCAGAAGACAGAAGATAAATTGGAAAAAACAGATACTTAACAATGACATTAATTATCTTCTAAAATACTGATCAATAAAAACATAAAACCAGAATAAAAATATTAGTAAAGGTGACAATGACAACTACTGGATTGGTACAGAAACCCATTTTATTCACTACAGGCTGCCCTCAGATAATCAACAGGTTGTGTTTCTACAGACATCCACAAGTTGATTTCGTCTGTAAGTCAGAAAATACACAAAAAAAAAATCACTCAATATGGTAACCGTACCTCCACAAGATTGCAATGAATGACATCAAAAGCAAACAAGACTTTCAAGAAAGAGCAATTACTAAAACCGCAGAGAGCTGTGGATTCAGCCCAGTACATCACGGGCACATCCCTCCCCACCATCGGGAGTATCTATAGGAGGCGCTGCCTCAAGAAAGCAATGTCCATCATCAAAGATCCCCACCATCCGGGCTGTGCCATCTTCTTGTAGTTACCATCGGGCAGGAGGCACAGAAGCCTGAGGTCCCACACCACCAGGTTCAAGAACAGCTACTTCCTTTCAACTATTCGGTTCTTGAACCAACCAGCACAACCCCAATCACTACAGTTTAGCAACACTATGACCACTTTAATCACTTTGCACTAAAATAGACTTTGCTTTTTGTGTCCTAATTGTGTTCTTGTAAAAATTGTGTATAATTTATGTTTTTCTTGTGAATGCTGCTTATATGATGCTCCTTGCCTGTGATGCTGCTGCAAGTAAGTTTTTCATTGCACCTGTGCATCTGACAATAAATTTGACTTCGACTTTGAGAAGAAACTAGTTCTGCTGTTCGTAAGAACGAATGTATGTACATATGTTGGACTTCTGAATTTACTATTATAGGAGCTCACTCATATGTATGGGTGTCCATACGTTGGGTGTTCATAACCCAGGGATGGCCTTGTAATGTCCTTCATGCAACAAATTCCCCAATCTTACCCCACCTGGGTTCTGAGACTCCAGACCCAACAAATAGTTGATTCTTAACACCACTCCGAAATTGTCCAAGCAAGGAACACTGTTCAAGAGGAATTTAGGGATGGACATTAAGTATAGATCCTGCTGGCAGCATTCACACCCCATGAAGAATTAAAACAAGAACACAAAAGAATACTAGTACTACAGGAAAGTGAACATCAATTGAGTGGTGAAACACCACATCATCAGAAAGGGGCATTTAGATCACAACAAGCACTCACAAATCTACATGGTGCTAATAAACAAGGGAAACCAGTCAATAGGTAGCTATGGACCAACAAGAGGAACCAAGTTAGTTAAATGACCTACAGTGCCATCTGAACTATTAGACTCCACTAAACTCTGGCAACATGCCAGAAATGCACCACAAAATGCACACATTAGATGCGTGGACCACACCATTCAGCAACCTGGCCAACCAAGCCCAGACAACTCTCACTCTCGGGATTTTGTGGAGCCGGATGTTTAGAAATGACAGCTCAACTGCTTCATTAGTAATCAAATCCTAAATCTAATGCCAAGAACTATGCCAAACTGAAGCTTCAGATGTGTGTGTATTTATGGGAACACAATACGAGACAAGAGAAGCGTGACAGTTTACACACAAATGTGAAGGATCCTCACTTTGTCTGGCACCTCCCAATTTTCTTAACTGGCAGGCTTGGCAGCCATGATCTCAGCTGTTGTGACCAATAAGCTCTGGGAATGCTCCTTCTCCACTTGTCTACCTCTCCCTTTTTTAGGAAGCTCCTTAACATCTACCTCTTTGACCACGTACGTGGTTACCTACTCAAGTAGGGGTTAGTTACTTGGATCCTGAGCTTCCTCTGCGATTCAATAAGATCAAGGCCAATCTGATGCCTCGCACACTTTCCCATCAGATTGCGATATCCTTTGATTTTCTTAGTCTCCAAATATTGATCAGTCACATTCTTCAATGTAATCAAATACTGGCAATCCTCGGACCCGAGGTAATGACATGCTTAAGATTTACAGTCTTCTCTACGAAGAAATTTCTCCACATCTCAATTCTAAGTGGCTGATCCTTTTATCATGGGACTATGCCCCCTAACTTTCCAGTTGGACGAAATGGCTTCTTAACATCTATCCTTCATAACCATGTAGACACCACGGCCAAGAAAGCTCACCAGCGCCTGTACCTCTTCAGGAGGCTAAAGAAATTCAGCATGCCCTGTCGACCCTGTTACGGACTCAGTGAAAGTCCCTTTAAGATAGAGAGTGTGTGTGTATGTGTGTGTGGGGCGTGCTTACGTCAATAGAAGATAAAGGACGTAATGACGTTGTTGAAGAAGTCAGAAGAAGAAGAAGAAGGAGACAGAGAGAAGGGAGAGAGACACCAGCCTGCTTGTTTTCTCTATCGATGGATGAGAAATAATAACTGTGTTTGCCACTGAAATCCATGTATGGAAGTTGGAAGTAATCCGGTGGAGTTCACTTTGTTGCTGACCTGTAGAAGGAAACAGGTATTTGTGTGTGGACGACCACGATTCGGATGCTTTTCGGGGTGAGGAAGTCACTACCGAGTAAACACTGAAGTGTCGTTTGGGTTCCATCGTGGAACATTTGGATTTCGTATGTACTCTCTCTATGTTTTTCTACATCTACATCTTATCTTCAGACAACGGTGGTTGTTGAAGAAGCCCTTGCTCATGTTTCACCTTATGGCTTGCGGAACGGAACTTTAAGAACCATTCCGGAACTGGAGTTTGGACTTTGTCACACACACACACGAAGAGTTAGTTTTGGGGTTAACGTTCGAGGTTTAAACATTCTTGAATTCTAACATACTAACATTTTTTTAACTTTATTTTACGTATTATTATAAGTAGTGATTAATAAAATAGTTTTTAACACTGAATCATGCTCAGTGTGTTTCTTTTGTTGCTGGTTTGTGACAAAATTGGGGCTCGTCCGGATAGTTCCCAAGGTTAACGAGATTCGTCCAGGATAGTTCCCAGGTTAACGAGTGTCGTCTGGGATTGTACCCCAGATTGACGAGATTTGTTCGAGATTCAATCCAAAAGATTTTTGAGGGAGGTCTGATAAATTCTTTTTAATTGGCTTGTGTGTGTGGAAACCAGCAGCAATGGATATTAAGGCATTTTTGGAGTCACCAACCCAAAAGGGATTGGAGGTGGCGAAAAAGGATGATTTGATAAAGATTGCTACAAGGCTAAACCTTACAGAAGTAAAGCAGTCTATGAGAAAGGCAGATATTCAGAGATTGATAGCTGGCCATTATGTGGAAAAGAAGGTGTTTGAGAAGGAAGTGTTAAAACAGTTTCCTGGCAGTGAAATAGCAATTTCTGAGGCACAGGTGCAGCTGGCAAAGATAGAGGCTGAACGAGAGCAAACCCAGTTAAAGATAGAAGCTGAACGAGAACAGAAGAAATTAGAAGCTGAACGAGAACAAAAGAGATTAGAGGCTGAACGAGAACAGAAGAAATTAGAGGCCGAACAAGAGGAAAAGAGATTAGACGCTGAACGAGAGCAAACCCAGTTAAAGTTAGAGGCCGAACAAAAGCTAACTCAGATGAAGTTAGAGGCTGAACGGGAACGGGAACTAATTCGGTTAAAGTTTGAGGCAGAGGAGAAGGAAAAACAGAGGCAGCATGAGTTACAAATGAAGCGTAGGAGTTTGGAATCTGATTCTGAAGATGGTTTTTCAGCCAGCAGGGAGGTTCGATTAGTCCCTCCGTTTGAAGAAGATCAGGTTGATCAGTATTTCCAACATTTTGAAAAGGTTGCTGTGAGTTCAAACTGGCCAAGGAAAGGATGGGCTCTTATGGTACAGAGTGTGATTAAAGGTAAAGCTCAAAAAGCTTATTCTGCTTTGTCTGCTGAGGATGCAGCTGATTATACCAAGGTAAAACAAGCTATATTGAAGGCCTATGAATTGGTCCCTGAGGCTTATAGACAAAAATTCAGAGACTTGAGGAAATCTGCAGATCAGACTTATATGGAATTTGCCAATGGAAAGAGAATATGTTTTGAACGATGGTGCCTGGCTAAAAATGTAGATGGGGATTATGATAAATTGACAGAATTGATACTAGTGGAAGACTTTAAAAGATGTGTTCCAGCTGAATTAACAACATATTTAAATGAAAAGGCAGTGGAAACTTTACAAGAAACTGCTAGGTTGGCAGATGATTATGCTTTAACCCATAAATCCAAATGGGGACAACCTAAAACCTTTCAAAAGAGTTACAAAGACAATCCAGGTAAACCAGAGATTAAATTGGGAGGTAATCAAAAAGGAAAAGATGAAAAGAAGCCAGGGCTGGAGAAACCTGTTGAGCGTACTTGTTATTACTGTAGGAAACCTGGCCACGTGATATCTAATTGTGCCCTTTTGAAGAAAAAGAAGGAAGCTGGGCCCAATGCTTGCTTTCAGGCAATTAAAAATCAAAAAGGTTTAGGAGATGCTGTTAAAGATCAGTCCTTGCAAGAGGGAAAAGCGGAAAAGTTGGAGGAGGTGAGAAAGGAATTCCGTTCGTATGTATCAGAGGGTTTTGTTTCACTGAATGATGAGTCACCCCAGGTGCCAGTGAAAATTCTTAGAGATACTGGGGCTAGTCAATCTCTCTTGCTGGACAGTGTTTTAAATTTTGGTGAAGAAAGTGACACTGGTGAAGTAAATCTAGTACGAGGCGTTACAGGTGAGACCATGTCTGTCCCTTTTCACAGGGTGATTTTAAAGTCAAAGTTCGTAGAAGGACCAGTTGAGATAGGGATAAGACCTAGTTTGCCAGTGGAAGGAGTTTCTTTGTTATTGGGAAATGACCTTGCAAATGGAGAAAGTGATCCTGTGGTACGGTTAACGACCAAACCAAGGATTGATGAGTCTGAGGATGATCCAGATGTTTACCCCTCGTGTGCGGTGACTCGAGCTAGAGCTAGAGAATTAGCCAAGACAGACAGTCCGGTGCAGTCTGATGTAGTTCCTTGTGACAGTCCTAAACAGGAAGAAAATTATGATGCCTTATCTGAGACTTTTCTGTCTTCACTGGAGGATCAACATCCTTATAGTGAGCCTGAATTTAAAGATTTGTCTTTGTCAAGGAAGGATTTTATGGTGGAACAGACAAAAGACCCTGAGGTGACAGAATTGAAAGAAAAAGCTCTCTCATGTGAGGAGATTGAGAAAGTGCCAACTGGATACTATGTCAAAAATGGAGTGTTAATGAGGAAATGGAGACCTCCTCATGTTCCTGTTACTGAGGAATGGGAAGTTATTCATCAGGTTGTTGTTCCAAAAGTTTATAGGGATGAGATTTTAAACCTGGCCCATAGTATGCCTTTGGGTGGTCATTTTGGTGTGAATAAAACTGTAGGGAAGATCTTGAAACAATTCTATTGGCCTGGTTTGAGAAAAGATGTGGTGATGTTTTGTCGAACCTGCCACACATGTCAGATGGTAGGTAAACCAAATCAAAAACCCCCTGTGGCTCCTTTGAAACCAATTCCTGCTTTTGGTGAACCCTTTTCGAAGGTGATTGTGGACTGTGTTGGTCCATTACCAAAGTCTAAGACTGGAAATCAGTATTTGTTAACCATCATGTGTGCCACTTCTAGATTTCCAGAGGCAATACCCCTTAGAAATATTAAGGCCAAGACGGTGTCAAAGGCTCTTGTAAAATTTTTTACCTTGTTTGGTTTGCCAAAAGAAATCCAATCTGATCAAGGTAGTAATTTTATGTCAAAAATTTTTCAACAAATAGTCTATGAGCTGGGAGCAAAGCAGATTGTATCATCTGCATATCACCCAGAATCTCAAGGAGCTCTGGAGAGATTTCATTCTACTCTCAAAAATATGCTGAAGACTTATTGCTTTGAAAACACCAAGGATTGGGACGAAGGTATCCATTTACTTTTGTTTGCCGTTAGAGAATCGATCCAGGAGTCAATAGGATTTAGTCCGTTTGAGCTTGTGTTTGGACATAGGGTGAGAGGACCTTTGGAGTTGTTAAGAGAGCAGTGGGTTAATGAGGAAGTTCACTTGAGTCTGTTGGACTATGTCCAAAAATTTAAAACTCGGTTGGAGAGAGTCTGCCAGCTAGCGAGAGAGAATCTGAAAACAAGCCAGATAAGAATGAAGACATATTTTGATAGACGTGCTCGGCCTAGGACATTCGCAGTGGGGCAAAAGGTGTTGGTATTTTTCCCTAGCCAAAATAATCCCTTGCAATCTCGTTTTTCTGGACCCTATGTTATTGAATCTCGAGTGACTGATCTAACATATATAATCAAAACACCAGATAGACGCAAGAAAACACAACTGTCATGTAAACATGCTAAAACCTTATTATGAGAGGGATTCAGTTGTGGCCTTGGTGGATGGTGTAAAGGTTGTTTCTAGAATGCCTGATGTTGATGTTGAGGAAGGCCAATTTAGACCAAATATTGTTCCATCGAAACTAAAAAACCAAAATATCCTGGAGAACCTTGAAACGAAGTTGGACCATTTACAAATTTCACAAAAACAACAGATGAGAGAATTAATTTTAAAATTTAAAAATCTGTTCCCAGATGTTCCAAACAGAACATCGATAATTACCCATGATGTTGACATTGGGGATGCAAAACCAATCAAACAACACCCATATCGAATGAATGTGGAAAAAAGTAAACTTGTTGATCAGGAAATAAAATACATGTTGGAAAATGATATTATTAGACATTCTACTTTAAATTGTTCGCCCTGTGTTATTGTACCTAAACCTGATGGAACTGTTAGATTTTGCACAGATTACAGGAAAGTGAATGCTGTAACAAAGTCAGATGCTTACCCTATTCCTAGGGTGGATGATTGCATAGACAGAGTGGGAAAGGCAAAATTTCTTACAAAGATTGACCTATTAAAAGGGTACTGGTGTGTTCCATTAACAGATAGAGGACGAGAGATTTCAGCCTTTGTAACCCCTTCTGGATTGTATGAATACAATGTTTTGCCATTTGGAATGAAAAATGCTCCGGCAACATTTCAAAGAATGATTAATTCAGTGATTCATGGGTTAAAACATACAGATGCCTACATTGACGACTTAGTGACTGGGAATGATACATGGGAGGATCACATCTCTGCGTTAGAAAGGTTGTTTGAAAGACTTTCCAAGGCTAACCTTACAGTTAACTTGGCTAAAAGTGAATTTGGCCATGCCACTGTGACGTATCTTGGTTATGTTGTAGGTCAAGGCAAGCAAGCTCCTGTTCAGGCAAAAGTTCAAGCAATATCTGAGTTCCCTATTCCCACAGGTACGAGGACTGTTAGAAGATTTTTGGGAATGGTTGGATATTATCGAAAATTTTGTAAAAATTTTGCTGATATTGCTCTTCCCCTAACTAATCTTCTGAAGAAGGGAGTAAAGTTTGTTTGGACAGATTCTTGTCAAGAAGCATTTAAGAAGCTGAAAGCCATTTTATGCTACCATCCTGTGCTCAGAACACCTGACTTTGAAAAGCCATTTTCATTAGCAGTAGATGCCAGTGATGAAGCTGCAGGAGCTGTGTTGTTGCAGAAGGGTGACCTTGATGATATTGACCATCCTGTAGCTTACTTTTCAAAGAAATTTAATGAGCATCAAAAGAATTATTCCACCATAGAGAAAGAATTACTGTCGCTTGTTTTAGCCTTGCAACATTTCAGTGTATATGTTTGCACCGCTCAGAAACCATTGACTGTGTATACAGATCATAACCCATTGGTGTTTCTGAGCCGAGTCAAAAACAAAAACAGAAGGCTGTTAAACTGGAGTTTAATTTTGCAAGAGTTTGATCTCATGATAACTCACATTAAAGGCAAAGATAATGTGATTGCTGATTGTCTTTCCCGATGTTAAATGGGAAACATGTATCTGTACTAATCTGATAGTCTGTAGTTGTGTAGCATGATAATTATTAACATTACTAACTGTATGCGCGGTTAAAATTTTCTTGGGAAAATTTTTTTTTAGGTGGGAGGTGTTACGGACTCAGTGAAAGTCCCTTTAAGATAGAGAGTGTGTGTGTATGTGTGTGTGGGGCGTGCTTACGTCAATAGAAGATAAAGGACGTAATGACGTTGTTGAAGAAGTCAGAAGAAGAAGAAGGAGAGAGAGAGAAGGGAGAGAGAGAGAAGGGAGAGAGACACCAGCCTGCTTGTTTTCTCTATCGATGGATGAGAAATAATAACCGTGTTTGCCACTGAAATCCATGTATGGAAGTTGGAAGTAATCCGGTGGAGTTCACTTTGTTGCTGACCTGTAGAAGGAAACAGGTATTTGTGTGTGGACGACCACGGTTCGGATGCTTTTCGGGGTGAGGAAGTCACTACCGAGTAAACACTGAAGTGTCGTTTGGGTTCCATCGTGGAACATTTGGATTTCGTATGTACTCTCTCTATGTTTTTCTACATCTACATCTTATCTTCAGACAACGGTGGTTGTTGAAGAAGCCCTTGCTCATGTTTCACCTTATGGCTTGCGGAACTGAACTTTAAGAACCATTCCGGAACTGGGAGTTTTGGACTTTGTCACACACACACACGAAGAGTTTAGTTTTGGGGTTAACGTTCGAGGTTTAACATTCTTGAATTCTAACATACTAACATTTTTTTTTTAACTTTTATTTTACGTATTATCATAAGTAGTGATTAATAAAATAGTTTTTAACACTGAATCATGCTCAGTGTGTTTCTTTTGTTGCTGGTTTGTGACAACCCTCACCAATTTTTATCAATGTACTATAGAAAGCATCCTATCCAGATGCATCGCGGCTTGGTATGGCAACTGCTCTGCCCGTGACCGCAAGAAACTGCAGAGGATTGTGGACACAGCTCAGCACATCATGGAAACCAGCCTCCCCTCCATGGACACTGCCTACACTTCTCGCTGCCTAGGTAAAGCAGCCAGCATAATCAAAGACACCACCCACCCCGGACATTCTCTCTTCTCCCCCCTTCCATTGGACAGAAGATGCAAAAGCCTGAAAGCACGTACCACCAGGCTCAAGGACACTTCATTATCACCCTGAGTTGGCTTAGCATTACTGAAGGTTGGGGGGTGAGGGGGTGGTGCATCACTGGACAACGTACACAGCCTCGGAGGTTTGACATGTCTGTTGTCCTCGTTAAAGAAATAAGATCACAAAGGTTTGTTGATGCACCAATTGATGGAGCTATGAGGGGCTTAGAGACACAATTCATCACACAGACAGCAGGCATGAAACCAACATCTCCGCTTACCACACAACTCGACCCACTCCAGCCAGTTATCACTGAAGAACACAAAGACCTCTAATTAGTCCCACTATCCTGTTTTCCCCATAGCCCCACATGTTCCTCCTTTTATGTACAATTTATGTTAATTTAAGTACGTTAACTACATTTGTCCTCGTCTTGTAATATACTGTGCTGCTGCAAAGAGCAGAGCAGACCTCTTGCAGAGAATTGTGGTCACAGCTCAGCACATCACAGAAACCAGCCTCTCCTCCATGGACTCTGTCTACACTTCTCGCTGCCTTGGTAAAGCAGCCAGCGTAATCAAAGACACCACCCACCCTGCACCTTCTCTCTTCTCCCCTCTCCCATCGGACAGAAGATGCAAAAGCCTGAAAGCACGTACCAACCAGACTCAAGGACAGCTTCTATCCCGCTGTTATAAGACTATTGAACAGACCTCTTGACCTCACGATCTACCTCGTTATGACCTTGCACGTTATTGTCTACCTGCACTGCATTTTCTCCTGTAACTGTGACACTTTATTCTGCATTCTGTTATTGTTTTCCCTTGTACTACCTCGATGCACCATGTAATGAATTGATCTGTAGGAACAGTATGCAAGACAAGTTTTTCACTGTACCTCAGTACATGTGACAATAATAAACTAATTCCAATCCTGTCAATTCCCCTCAGAATCATATATGCCTCATTAAAATCACCTCCCACACTTCTAAGTTACAGTGGATACAGACAAATCTTGTAAGTCATTCCCCTCATCTCAAAAGTCAAAGCACCTTAGTGATTTATGGCTACAAAAATGTTAAGAAAGTTAAAAGGCACTAATTTAAATTATTATTACTTTTATTTGTGTTTTAAAAAATTATCCATAAACTTACAGGAAATGGTTCCTTCCAGCTGGCTCCCACAATAGAAGGTCTAACAATAGCAACATTTAAGTTTCCACATTCTTGCTGCACAACATATTCTGCCATGGCTTTAGTATAGGTGTAGGTGTTTGGTCGTTCACCGATTAGTTTTCTCGTAATGTCCTGAACCAAATCATCATCCATCCACCTGTGGAACAATGGAAAACCATGGAAAAAAATTGAAACCTTTGAAAATTGTTATAATCTACTGTCTACCCCACTGTGAAAAGACTATTGAATGGTTCCCTTATATGATGAGATGGACTATGACCTCACGATCTACCTTGTTATGACCTTGCAACTTATTGTCTACCTGCAAGGCACTTCCCTGTAGCTGTGACACTTTACTCTCTATTCTGCTATTGTTTTTACCCTGTTCTACCTCAATGCACTGTTTAACAAATTGATCTGTACGAACAGTATGCAAGACAAGTTTTTCCACTGTACCTCGGTACAATTGACAATAATAAACCAATTCCAATTGGTTCCATTTAGGAAGGAAAAGCAAAATCAGGAGCTTTCAGCTATAAACACATGGGCAAAGTTTATATGTCAACAGTCCCACAGGAATAAATTAAAAAATTCAAGCAAAAAGCAAAATCTTCCTTCTTTGCAAAATAGAATATTACAGCTACTACAAAGTATGAATGTTAAAGTGAAAGAATACATTATTTCATGTCACCCAAGTACAATAGTTTCATGCTACCCCTAAATCCTGATACCATTCTAATACTAGAACAAGGGTGTGCCTTGAACTCCAGCACTTATCCAAATGAAAAACTGCTGGAGGAACTCAGTGGGTCAGGCAACATCTGTAGAGAAAAATGGACAGTCAACGTTTCCAGTCAACACCCTTCATCCAGACCACTCTGTTAAATAATTTAAAATCGCGGTGAACATGCAATGTTCCCTGGATATAGGTGGGAAGGGACTCGGGGGGGGGGGGGGGGGGTGGCAGTGGCAGCAGTGGGTTTGAAGATGGAGTCAAGGTATGAGTGAGGAGATAAGTTCAGTGGGGCAAGAGGAAATAGACAGTCGATGTTTCAGGTCAGGACGCTTCATCGGGACGGGAAAGAAAGAGGGAAGATAGCCAGCATAAAAAGATGGGGTGGGGGGGGGGTGCGGTGGAGCAAGAGCTGGCAGGTAATTGGTAGCACAGAGAGGGAGCAGTGAGAGAGGGTCTCACAGAACTCCCGAAGAGATGAAGAAAACCTCAGCGTAAGCAACTGTCCATTTCCTTCCACAGATGCTGCCTGACCCACTGAATTCCTCCAGTTCCTTTGTGTGTTGTTCTAGGTTTCCAGCATCTGCATTCATGTCTCCAGCCTACCAGGGCAGTCCAGTTTGTGAATCTTGGATAGGGGACAGAAACATCTGCAGTCTCTTGTATCTCCACTTTTTGGAATGAAACATGCAACTTAAACAATTTAAAATTTAATATCCCAGAATCTACAGAAGTTTTAAAATAGTTGGAAGACTTTTGAATGGCCTGTAAGCAAGGGAGAAATTATAAAGACAAGTAGTAATTGCATTGCAGGGACAAAGAAAATCTAACCAATCAAGTCATTCAGTTTTACACAAAGAGCTGGAAAGAAATAAGACAACAAACATACTCCAGAGCTTCAATCAATTTTTTAGGATCAACTGGAGGTGGATAAATGACCTCCTCAATATGCTTGCGATTGCAGTGTGCATAGGCAGTGGAAACATGAATGAAGACTTCAAGCTTCTTCATCAGCTGTGCAAATACAAGGAGCTGGCGGGTGGCAACCACATTCAACTGCATTGCATCTCTGCAAGGAAAAAACAAAGTTAATCAGCAAATATCTTGACACTCAATGCAGTAAGATAATGGCGATGAAACGTTCTGGCCAATTCTTTTACCAAGTAGAAAGGATGCAGTCTTGATTTTTTTAATGTCCCTCTGATTAAGAATGAATACAACACAGCCATAAGCAAAGATCAAACAGCAAATACTCCAAGTATGGTCTAACCAGAGTTCTATAGAGCTGCTACAATACCATTAAGGTGGATAATTCCCCAGGTTATTGAAAGAGGCAAGAGAGGAGACTGCTGGGGCCTTGACAAAGATTTTGCAACAGGCAAGGTACCAAAGGACTGGAGAGTAGCCAATGTTATTCCTTTGTTCAAGAAGGGAAATAAGGATAATTCAGGAAATGTTAGGCCAGTGAGCCTCATGTCAGTGGTAGGTAGGCTATTGGAGAGAATTCTTAGGGATAAGATTTACACGCATTTGGAAAAACATGACCTAATTAGGAACAGTCAGCAAGGCTTTGTGCAGGGCAGGTCACGTCTTACAAATGTTTTTGAGGAGGTGACGAAGGTGATCAATGAAGGTAAGGCAGTGGATGTTGCCTACATGGATTTTAGTAAAACATTTGACAAGGTCCTTCATGGTAGGCTGATCCAGAAGGTTAAGATGCATGGGATCCACAGTGACTTGGTAGTTTGGATTCAGAATTGGTTTGCCCACAGAACACAGAAGGTAGTGGCAGAAAGGTGTTATTCTGGCTGGAGGTCCATGACATGGTGTTCCACAGATGGTGCTGAGGCCTCTTGTTTGTGATGTATATAAATGACTTGGATGAAAATGTGGATGGGTGGTTCAGTAAGGTTACAGACAACATAAAGATTGGAGGAGTTGGACAGTGTAGGGGGCTGTTAAAGGATATAGCAGAATATAGATCAGTTACAGATATGGGTGGAGAAATGGCAGATTGAGTTTAATCTGAGCAAGTGTGAGATGTTGCACTTTGGGAAGTCAAATGCAAGGGAAAAGGATACAGTTAATGGCAGGACACTTAACAGCATTGATGTACAGAGGGATCTTGGGATCCAAGCCCACTATGTGACCACGCAAGTAGATAGGCATATGAGATGCTTGCCTTCATCGGTTGGGGCATTGAGTATAAGAGTCAGGAAGTCATGTTGCAGCTGTATAAAACTTTGGTTCGGGTGCACTTAGAGTACTGTGTGCAGTTCTGGATGCCCCGTTACAGGAAGGATGCAGAGACTTTGGAGAGGGTGCAGAAGAGGTTCACCGGGATGCCGCCTGGATTGGAGGATATGAACTAAAGAGAGGTTGGACAAACTTGGGTTGTTCTCTCTGCAGCATTGGAGGCTGAGGGGAGACCTGATAGAAGTTTATAATAAAAACCACTTTGAGATTATTTCCGAATGACTGCCAGGGGGAGTGATGGAAGCAGATACGATAGAGGCATGTAAGAGGCTGTCAGATAGACACATGAATATGCAAGAGATATGGATCATGTACAGGCAGAAGAGATTTAGTTTAATTCAGCATTGTGTGGGCTAGAGGGCCGGTTCCTGTGCTGTACTGTTGTATGTAATCTGCTGGAGGAATTTAGCAGGTCGATCAGCATCTGTGGTGAAAGGAATTGTTGGTCTTTTGGGTCAAAACCCTGCATCATTACTAAGAGTGGAGAGGGGAGATAGCCAATGTCAAAGGACAGGGGGATTGGCAGGGCAGGAGCCAGTGGGTGATTGGTAGACCGAGGAGGGGTGAAGGATGATGGACAGATGCAGCCAGGTAGGAGGGGAAGAGTGGAGATGGAAGACAAGAGGCAGGTAGACAAAAATAAGAGAGGTAGATTAGCCAGGTGGGAGGAGGGAGGGAGGGTGGAGGGTGATAAGGAGGAATACAAAGGTTACCAGTGGTGGATGTTATACCAACATTGTAGAAACAAAAACAATAGTTGAACAAGTTAGGTTAGGCACCATGTCATGCAGGCTTATGTATATAAAACATTTCAGAGGTAGGCAATAGATCAGATTTCATGTCAGAAATTAGAAGTAACCTACTTTCACAGACAAGTGCGCAAAATCTACTTGAAGCATGCTTTGTAATGAAAGTAAACAAGTTATAACAACAGCTGCAGATATGTTGACCGGTGTTTCCCAGTGCAGTACTCTCAAATGCAAGGTTGTACAACATTCATAATCCTCCTCCATAAAATGATTCATTCCAAAATTACAGCCAGAACATTCAGTAATATTGCATTCACTGTGTGGGTGGGGAAGACACAAGCAAATTGTACAAGAGAGAAAAATCAAAAAAGTACTGTATCATCTAAACCAGCTCCCGATGATTGTAGAGGGTGGGCGAGGTGGGGCTACTTCCAATGATACTGGCTTGTGCCAGGAACTCATTGATGCTAACCCACTAATGCTTTGGAGACACAGCATAGAAACCGAGCTACATAGCTACACCCAAAATTTCTTACCCCACTGCAACAACCCCCACGAATGCCTTTATCCTCACTTTGGAAAATTGCTGCTTGCTGGAACTTTTAGTCCCATGTTATTTTGCTTTCTCCACACTAACCTGTCCCTACAATTTCTACAACGCACCAATGATGAGTAATTGGGGTTATTTCGCACAGCTTTAATATTAGCAAAACCTTGCATGACAGGTCCCAACCGGTTTAACAAGAACTGACGACAAAAGAGAATGCACTTGCTGGGATCTGGAAAAACAAAGCTAGAAGAACTCAGCGGATCAAGCAGTATCTGTGGAGTCAGACTGCCAGTATATTGCAATACAGGAAGGGGGGGGGGGGGGGGGCTGAAGAGAGAGTAGGCAAAGCCTCGTGGATGATAGGTAGAACTAGGTAGGGAGGGGATGATAGGCAGATGGAACCAAGTAGGGGAGGGGTGAACAAAGGGAGGAGAAAACCAGGTGGACAGCTGTATGTGGGAGGGGAACGCTGGGGGTGTGGGTTAACTGAAATTGGAAAATTCAATATTCATACCATTAGACTACAAGCTACCCAGGCGGAAAGCAAAACGTTCTTCCAATTTGCGTTTGGCCTCTCCGTAGCAAAGGTGGCTGCGAGATGGTCACCGAGTCTGGGATTGCTTTCACCGACGTAGAGGCTACATCGGGAACACTGAATGCAGTAGACCAAGTTGGAGGAGCTGCAGGTGAACCTCTGCCTCACCTGGAAGGGCTGTTTAGGTCTCTGGATGATGGTGAGGGAGGGGGTGAAGGGACAGGTGTTGCAGGGGAAAGTCCTAAGGGACACAGATGGGGAGGGTTGAACAGACCAAGGGAGTCACAAAGAAAGTGGTTCCAGTTTTTGGTGGGGGGGGGGGGGAAATGAGGGAGAGAGGTGAAGATGTGACTGACGATGGGATCACATTGAAGCTGTCAGGAATGTCGGAGGATGATGCGTTGGATGTGGAGGCTGGTGGTGTGAAAGGTGATGACTGTTCTGTCTGGGGAGGGGTTGTCAGAGCAGGTGTGTGGGAAATGGAGAAAATACAAGTGAAGGCTCCATCAACTATGGAAGACAGGAAGCCACAATTCCTGAAGGAGGAAGACGTTTCAGAAATCCTGGAGTAAAGGTCTCAACTTGGAGATGGAGAAACTGAGAAAAGGAAACTGTATCCTTTCAGGAGGCAGGGTGGGAGAAGATGTAGTCAAGGTAGCAGTGGTTTATAGAAGATGTCAGTGGCAGGTCTGTCTCCTGAGATGGAGACAGAGAGATCCAGAAAAGGAAGAAGTGTCAGAGATGGTCCAAGTGAACTTGACGGCAGGGTAGAAATTGGTGGTGAAGGTGATGAAATTGACAAGTTCTGCAGGAGTCTCGACCTGAAACATCGACTTACACCTTTTGCCTCCATGGATGCTGCTTGACGCAAGTTCTCCCAGCGTTGTTTATTGTAACAAAAACTGATATTTGCTGAATCAACAGCCCATGATCCACCTAAACGTTCACTCGCTCCACCCCAACACACCACCTTGGACTTCAGTAATGGTTTCGACAAGGTCCCACGTGGTAGGCTGGTCTAGAAGGTTAAGGCACAAGAGATTTGCGTCTTGCTGACAAACTGGATCTAAAATTGGCCTGGTAATAGGAGGCAGAAAGGAGCGGTAGCTGGATGTTTTTCTGACTGGATGTAACAAGTGGTGTACCGCAGGGATCAGTGCTGCGACTTTTGCTGTTTGTAGCGTATACAAATGACTTGGATGAGAACGTAGGTGGTGGATTGCAGATAGAAAAGAAGGTTGTCCAAGGATTGAGTGGGATATGGATCAGTTGAAGAGTGGGCAGAGCAGTGGCACATGGAATTTAATCCACACGCGTGAGTTAATGCACTTTGGGAAGTCAAATTCTGGTAGGACACATACAGCGAATAGTAGGGACCTTAGGAGCATAGATGTACAGAGGGAACTCTGGGTGCAAGTCCATAACTCATTGAAATTAGTGACATAGGTGGATAAGGTAGTGAAAAAGGTATTTGGTAAGCTTGCCTTCATAGGCCAAGGCATTGAGTATAAGAGTTGGGACATCATGTTGCAGATTCACAACACATTGGTTAGACCATACCTGGTCACCATTCTACGAGGAGGATGCGGTAGCAACAGAGAGAGTGCAGAAGAGATTCACCAGGATGTAACCAGGAATGGAGATTGGATAGGCTGGGTTTATTTTCACTGGAACATAGGAGGCTGAGAGGTGACTTAATGGAAGTTTATAAAATAATGAGGGGCATGGACAAGTCTTTTTTCTAGGGCAGGGGTGCCTGGAACTAGAGGGGACAGGTTTCTGAGGGGGGAGAGATTTAGAGGGTGGTGGTTAGAAGGACAAGAAAGAAGATATTTGCATCAAGTTATTGTTAACTCTAAGATTCCAGATAGAAGGATGAGGGCATTAGAAATACCACCACCTTCAGGTTCCCCTACAAGTCACACACCATCCCAATTTGGAAGTAGCCGTTCCTTCATCACCACTGGATCAAACAGCTTTAGTGTTACCCAATATCACCTTCAAAGACTACCATGGTTCAAGAAGGTGCCTTCCAATTTTCAAGGGGTGCTGGAGATGGCCAATAAATGATAGTTCATCCTAGAAATGCATAAATATTTTTGAAAAATACTTACTTCAAAGTTTCATTGAAGCGCACGGTGGCTGCACAGTGGAAGACAATGTTAATGCAAGATATCAAGAGTTCCTTGTCAGCCTGGCTAAGACCAAGCTCTGGCTGAGTCAATTCACTGCTCACTGCTACAACCTTCTCTTTGAAATCCGGCTGCTCATCTCGCAGTCTGTCAAAAAGCTGCAAAGGCAAAGGTATATTAAATAACTGGCAGAATAGGTATAGGTATCCTAGCAGTAATTAACAGATCTGAAGGTCAAAGGTATCAGCAAAACTGCAGTGTGTAAACTCTCAATGCAAATGGTAGAGACTAGGATTACAATTCAGAACCAGGACCAACATGACTTCAAAAGGTTACTGCAATTTTTTTTAAGGTTAAAACTCAGCTATAGTTGTGGAAAAGAGTATAATTAATATTCAAGTATGTCAAAGCACAGAGTGGCTGACTAGTAGGCAACACACCCACCACAGTCATAAGCTTGTGAAATGTTGTAAGAGAGGGGAGCATATCTGTGTAGAAAAAAATAAAAGCAATGATGCCTCTGCTGCGCCATTTGAGAGGAGTGTTGGAAATATTTAGCAGCTCAGGCAGTTAGAGAATCAAAGGTTGGTGGGTAGTTCCATGCGGAGATAGTCACGGCCTGAGCCTTTGAGGCACTAATGCTACTCATCAGTGCATACCTTCATACTGTTTAGGTCTTGTTGCTCACACACAAGGGCTGCCTCCTTTGCTGAGTTATGAAAAGAATCAAACATTCTTCAGGGAACACGTCTACTTCTGATCTCATGATGGAACGAAGATCGATGAAGCAGCTGAAAAATGGTTCATCTGAGGACAGCTCTGAGATAGCCTGGCAACAATGTCCTGAAGCTGAGATGATTGACCTTCAACACCACAACCATCTTAGTTTGCGCAAGATACAATTCCAACCACTAGAGCATTTTCTTCTTGATGCCAATTGCCTTCAGTTTTTTTTCAGGATTATTTGTTGTTGTTGTTACAGAGAGAAAGAAGGAATGAAGTCATAGAAGAAATTATAAACCAGCATGAGAAGTCAATATCTATCAGAGATCCCCACCATCTGGGCCGTGCCATCTTCTCGCAGCTCCCATCAGGCAGGAGGTACAGAAGCCTGAAGTCCCACACCACCAGGTTCAAGAATAGAGGTTTCCCTTCAACCATTCAGTTCCTGAACTAACCGACAAAACCCTAATCACTACCTTAGTATATGACCACCTTGGACTACAATGGAGTCTATATTTTTCTGTTCTAATTATGTTCTTTCTTGTAAAAATTGTGTATAATTTACCTTTATGTTTTTCTTGTGAATGCTGCTTATCTGATGCTATGTGCCTGTGATGCTGCTGCAAGTATGTTTTTCGTTGCACTTATGCATACATGTACCTGTGCATATGACAATAAACTCAACTTTGATTTTTTTCTATCTCGGTGTTCTGGACAGAGAGTCAATGCAGAGCGAAAAGCATAGGAGCGGTGGATGAAATGAGGAACAAGGAATGGGACTGATAGATTTGCTCTACTAGGAAGCTGGCACGGACCCAGTGGCCTGAGTAGCATCCCGTATCCTAAGGAGGAATTTTGGATGAGCTAAATTAAGGAATTCATAACAAAAGTGGCTGTACTTCAAAAGTATTTTATTTGCTGTCCTAAATCTGAAACTTCTGCAAAAGTTTTTGACAAGCTAAAACAACTGTGAAAACTCTGACCTCAAATGGATTCAGAACAAACTTCAGGATTTCATGAGGCCATTTACAGCAAAATGTAAATGAAAACAAATTTATCTTTAAAATTCTAAGGTAGAGCCAAGAGCGTTTGGACAAACAGGTCGGTGTGGGACTGGGAAGGAGAGTTAAAATGACCAGCAACCAGAAGCTCAAGATGGCCTTTGTGAAAAGAGCACAGGTGTCCACAAAGTCGCCTAGTCTACACTTGGTTTCAAGGTTAATAGGCTGGCGAAGAAACATGAGAATATTCACTCATTAAGCAATGTGGACAAGAGGAAAAGTTTTTACAGGAAAGGAAAGCCATTAAAAACCAAAAGCATCCTACATTTCTTTTTAAAATGAGACTCACATGAAGTAGCAATGATAAATTTATGCCCCTCAGTAATTAGACCACAGCAACTTGCACTTTGCACCACTTAGTGCCCTGTCACAAAACAAAGCTATGGGCAGGGACTACACTTGCCAGGGTCACACCAAGGTTGATAAAATGTATTGGTATATTATTGTCACTTGTTCCGAGTACAGTGAAAAGCTCATCTTGCATACCGTTCGTACAGACCAATTCATTATGTAGATAGGGGACACCCAAATGACATCCACTGAAGTGAAAATACAGTGCTTGATGGGTTTCTAAAATTTTGGAATCAATTTAATATGATATAAAATACAACAATTGCTCCATTACAACTTAGTTGCTGCCTCAGTGTTTGGTTTCTGTGCTTGGTAAATGCTGCATTAAGTCTTTTGTGTCTGCATTAAGTTACTGTTAACTCTCGTGTGCCAGACAGATGTGTTTGCTGTCTACCAATTGTAGCACTTTGGAATACACCCGGATAAGATTAGTGCTAGCTGGCTGCAGGCATCCTTTCCATTCCACGTTGGGTATCGATTGTGTCTGTGACACCAGTTGTTTCAACATTCTGGCAGTTTTGCAAGCAGCCTGTGGCCACAGGTCCAATATATTGACTTCAAGCACCTTCCCTTATAGAGATCCATCAGTGGCCACTATTTGTTTGCACTCTCAAAGGGTAAAACTGATTCAGAGGGTTCAAATCCCAATCCAGACACAAGCACAAAGAAATATTAATAGAAAATAATGGAAACATCTGAAGAATATCTGACTCGAGACATTAACTGTTCCCCTTTCTACAGATGCCACCTGACTGACTGAATGGTTCCAATAGTTTCTGTTTTTATTTCAGAGTTCCAGTATCTGCAACTTTTTTTTGATTTCCACTTGAGGACAAAGATAGAGTCATAGAGGAATACAGCGCAGATACAGGCCCTTCAGCCCAACCAGTCCATGCCGACCATGGTGCCCACCCAGCTAGTCCCAATTTCCTTCATTTGACCCATATCCCTCCAAGCCCCGGCCCTCCATGTACCTATCCAAGTGCTTCTTAAATGATACTGTTGTACCTTCTTCTGGCAGCTCATTCCATATACTCACCACCCTGTGTGGAAAAAGTTCCCTTTAAAGTCCCCTTTAAATCTTTCCCCTCTCACCCTAAACCTATGCCCCCTAGTTTTGGACTCCCCTACCCTGGGGAAAATACTGCTACCATCCACCTTATCTACACCTCTCAATTTTAAACTAGGTTTAAACTCCAAGGAGTACTGCGTTGTCGGAGATGGAATTTCAAATGATACCTGGATTAAAGATCCCAATTTGAGTCAGAGCTAGAGTTATCCTCAGTGTCCTGTTGACCAATCACAATCACCAGATAGCACATTCATTACTTGTTATCTTGTTGTCAGGGAGTGAAATTTTCACATGACAATATTTCTAACAGCACCTCATTGGTTGTTGAGTACTTTGGGGCATCAGGCTGTAAAAGGCACTACAGAAATGCAAGTCACACTTTTCCATTCCTTCTGCGACTTTGCTTTCCAACGCTCAGTCTCTAATGGAATCTGGATCGCACTGGAATTTTCCTCAATACCATTATATGTCAATACAACCATGCTCACTGCAATTATGAAACTGATCAGGATGCTTAAAACATTGGGAAGATGCAATAACAGAGACATGCAGAATTAAGTTCCTTAGAAAGGTGAAAAATAGGAGACAATATTGAAATTTGAACCAACTTCAAGAACCATCTTTCTACTATTTGAAATGCTCCATGCCTAGAAGCCATGGATGCAGCGGTTTGAAACTGGCACTTGCAAGATGGAAATGGGATAATTTGTTAGACGAGGAGGAAAGCAAGCAGGAAAATAGGGTTGCAGATCTGTCACGATCAAATTGAATGGCAAGGAAGGTTGATCATGTCCTTAGAGATCCTGTTAACTTTTGCCAGAAGTCTGCTCTTGTGAACAGCCTTGGAATGTATCTCACATAACAGGCTGTGACTGGTTTCCCCTAACTTTGCATTGGTGTGAAAATGTAGTAGTAAAATTAGGACAGGTATTTTAAATAGAGCTCTGAATTATGGTTACACCCAATATTCCCAGTAGATATAATGCAAACTACAAACAGCGATGATCACAAAAGATATATTCAAGAACAAATGGAAGCTTTTTGAAACATTACTGTTGCTGCGAAACCCGTATTATTTAATTAAAAATTAATTGGCTAAGAATGGGGAAAACAAAAGGGAAGATAAAAATCAACACATGCACAACCTCACTTTTTTTCCCTAAACAGAAGCCAAGGCAAAGGGCTAATTTGAAAAGGAAAGAAAATCCACAAAAGCAAATAAAGTAACGCCCAACTCACTCCGAGCCTTTCACAAATAGTCAGGGCGCATGCAACTGCTTGCTTTGCCTATCCTTCTGCTGCTCGGGCATTTTTGGCAAGAATTTCTCATGTTAATTACAGGTCAGTAAATTTTCATTGCAAATTTCAGATCCTAGTTGTCAAGAATGGACGTGTGGAACATTTGGTTTATGTATCCCTTCCGTTCTGTTCTCTGTGACAAAATGCAGCCTAGTGTGACAAATGCACAAAGTAAAAATTTAACTAGGTCAACCCATAGTAAAAGAAAAGCTGTATGGTAATGCTTGTATTTCCAAACAGCTCATGTCAATTACAAATCACATTTATACAGCACTTTTAATGTAACATTACACCACAAGGTGTGTCACAGAACAACATGGATATTGAGCCACAAAATATTAGTACAAAACAATGTGTTTTTAGGACAGTTTTCAGAGAAAATTCCAGGGACAGCTGCAATGCCAAGGTGATATACTGGCTCTCTCCCCTCTGTCTTTCAGCTCAGATGAAGGGTTTCCACCCTGAAAGACTCAGCTGTCCATTTACCTCCACAGATGCTGCTCGACCCGCTGGGTTCCTCCAGCATCTGGTGTGTTGTTCCGGATTCCAGCGTCTGCAGTCTCCTATGTCTCCGTCGAGTGGTGCAGCAGAGAGGCAGGCCCATCGGCCCACAATGTCTGTGCTGAACACGATACAGACACAGTAGTGTAGTGGTTAGCGTAACGCTATTACAGCGCCAGCGAACCGGGTTCAATTCCCGCCGCTGTCGGTAAGGAGTTTGTACGTTCTCCCCATGACTGCGTGGGTTTCCTCCGGGTGCTCCGGTTTCCTCCCACATTCCAAAGATGTATGGGTTACGAAGCTGTGGGCATGCTATGTTGGCGCCGGAAGCGTGGTGACACTTGCGGGCTGCCCCCAGAACACACTGCGCAAAAGATGTATTTCACTGCGTGTTTCGATGTACATGTGACTAATAAAGAAATCTTATCTTAGAATAACAAGAGGACAGAAATGGAGGAGTGTGGTGATCACAAAGGGTTGTATGACTGAAGAAAGTTATAGAGATACGGATAGGCCACTTACATGTCCAAGGAACGGCAGGCTGTAAAGCAGCACGGGAAAAAAATAATTGTGTTGTCCAAAACAGACATTTACAACGACAAACAACCTGCTGGAGGAACTCAGCAGGTAAGAACGTGGTTGAAGAGCAGTAGAAACCAGAGGGGCAGCAGTGAGGGGGTCTCACAGAACTCCCAGAGAGAAGGAAAACTTCTTCAAAGTGCACATACCTTGAAGAGACTGCGCAGTGGAGTAGTAAACTGGAGAGACAAGAGACTGCAGATGCTGGAATCAAGAAAAAGTGAGTCTTGGTAAGAATGTGGTCGAAGAGTCTCTTGTGAAGAGGCTCTTCGCCCCATCAGACGCATGGTCAGAAAAGACATCCACCTGATTGCCAACTTTAAGGACCAAGGCCTTAGTCCTGCAGGGCTCTTCAAATACCCCTTTAAACTCTCACATTTTCACCTCCATTACCCTTTCCATAGAACCATAGAACAATACAGGCCCTTCGGCCCACCATGTTGTGCTGACCTTTAAACCATGCCTAAGACTAGCTAACCCCTTCCTCCCACATATCCCCCTATTTTAAATTCCTCCATATGCTTATCTAACAAGCTCTTGAACTTGACCAATGTATCAGCCTCCACCACTGCCCCAGGCAGCGCATTCCATGCCCCAACCACTCTCTGGGTGAAAAACCTCCCTCTGATATCTCCCTTGAACTTCCCACCCATAACCTTAAAGCCATGCTCTCTTGTCTTGAGCACTGGTGCCCTGGGAAGGAGGCACTGACTGTCTACTCTATCTATTCCTCTCAATATTTTATATACCTCTATCATGTCTCCTCTCCTCTCATCCTCCTCCTTTCCAGTGAATAAAGCCCTAGCACCTTAAGCCTCTCCTCATATTCCATACGCTCTAATCCAGGCAGCATCCTGGTAAATCTCCTCTGCACCCTCTCCAATGCCTCCACATCCTTCCTATAATGCGGCGACCAGAACTGAACACAGTACTCTAGGTGTGGTCTAACTAGAGTTTTGTAAAGCTGCATCATCACTTCGCGGCTCTTAAACTCAATCCCACGACTTACAAAAGCTAGCATCCCTTAGGCCTTCTTAACTGCTCTATCCACCTGTGAGGCAACTTTCAGTGAACTGTGAATATCAACCCCCAGATCCCTCTGCTCCTCTACACTGCCAAGTACCTTGCCATTTACCTTGTACTCTGCCTTGGAGTTTGTCCTTCCAAAGCGTACCACCTCATGCTTCTCCAGATTGAACTCCTTTCAGGCAGAGTGCCAGACTTTCACTGTGTGGAAGATAAATAAACTCTCTCAACTCCCTTCTAATCCTTCTTAAAAACATTCTCCTGGCTTTTGACTCCTCTGTAATTAGACATAGGCCCTTCCTATTATTCTATACATGGACATCATTCACGTCGACCCTTGCTCTCCATGGCTGCTAAGGAAATAACCCAGCCTATTCAACGTTTCCTCATGGCTATAACTTTCGAGCCCTGGCAACATCCTCTGCAATCACATCTCTCCTGTCACATGAGGACTGGAACTGCATGCAGCACTCAAACTGCGGTCTAACTTGTGATGTATGCATCCAGCATAATCTCCCTCTTACATCCTATGCACTCTACAGCTGCTCCCAAGGACAGATTGAGACAAACAACTACTACTGCTGGAAGATTATTAACTCAATAAAAGACAGCATTTGGTCTGCCAACAACATGCTGATCTGCCTATAACCAAACAGGAATGGGATTGCTATGTGAGCTGGCACTGACTTGATGGGTTGAATGGCTTCCTTCTATGTCATAAGGAAATATGACATGTTGCAGACTAGCACATTCCACAATCCAGGACAACATTCTGAGGGAAGGCTAAGTGTTACGGTGAAAAGACCACAGTTTAAGACCTTGCCACCATTACACACTGGTTGGATGCTCAAGCAATGTATACAAAGGTGTCACACAAATGTATTGATATGGCTTGTATTACAAATGGTAACACACGAGTCAACTACACATTTTCATTAGAAACAAGCGCAGGAAACCCCGGTGTTACGGAGGGGTTGCGTTCCTAGAAAACAGGCTGTATCACGATGTTCCATAATGCAAAGCCTCATTATCTGCACACGTGTCAAGAAACAAGTGCTTAAAAAAATATAGTACTTATTTACTTTATCTTCCTATACAAATGCTGAGAGAGTGAATTTTATTCCGTAAATCATATTGTTGGGTCATGAATTCTATTAGGACAAACTTCCATTACCCAAATGGTCATAACGCAAGGGTCACCTGTATGACAGAAAAGTTCTACATCATCACAAGAAAAGCATCCCCACATGGCTTTAACCATCCTGCTACCTTTAAGGACACTTTTAGATTTCTCTAATCCTCCACATCTCAGTATCTTTTAAATTTTCATATAGTCCTGTCTTGTTGCACCCCTCTGGAATGAATCGTAGTTGCTAATTTTCTGTCTAATTACACCTGTACTTTCCTGCATCTAAAGCTTTCCTCATTCTCAATCACACCACCGATTTTTGAATCATCTGCAAACTTTTTTTTAAATGATGTTCTCCACATTTAAGTCACAAATAGCAAGGGAATGAGCACCAAGCCATGGAACCCTACTGATAACAGCCTTCAAGTCACAAAAACACCCAGCAACCTTTACTTCTTGTCTTTGAGCCTTAAGCCAATTTTGGATCCAATTTGCCACACTCCCTGGGACCTCATGGATTTTCCTTTTGACACACCACCAGGTTCAAGAACAGCTACTTCCCTTCAACCATTCAGTTCTTGAACCAACTGGCAAAACCCTAATTATTAGTTCAGCAAACACTATGACCACTTTGCACTAAAATGGACTTTGTGTTCTTTCTTGTAAAAATGTATAATTTATGTTTTTCTTGTGAATGCTGCTTATCTGATGCTATGTGCCTGTAATGCTGCTGCAAGCAAGTTTTTCATTGCACCTGTGCATACACGTACTTGTGTATGTGACAATAAACTCGACTTTGACTACGCGTGACCTTGTCAAAAGCCCTGCTGAGATATTTGAGTCTCCTTTTTAAAATCAAAGATATAATAACAAATGTGAACAATGAGCAGAAAATAAAACAGATCGTGAGATATAGTTCAAGCACATTTCTCTGCTCTTCACGGTGTCTTCACATCATAACACAAGAACTCTGAAAAATGTAACCATTTCTGGAACACGTTTACCTTGCTGTTGAGCATTTCTTGAACACGTGCTTGAGAATTCTGGCCTGCTTTGGCTCTCACTAGAATATACGCAGTCTTGACTCCGGGACAAGAGCGCAGCAGCTTCTCAAGCAGCACCTTCCCCATGAAGCCAGTGGCCCCAGTGATGAGAACATTCTTGCCCAAGTAGAACTCTGGTATCGACACCATGCTGCCTTCACAATGCGACCAGCAGAACGTTAGCTGGTTCTGTCTGGATTCTGAAACCTATGGCAGCCTGGTAGGGATAAATGAGAAAACAATTAAGAACAAGTTTCACAGAGCATCCACCACATTCCCTCTCCCAACTCAACACAATGAGCACAGAGTAAAACATGGAGACGAAGGATCTCGACCCGCAAAGTCCATTTTCCTCCATAGATGCTGCCTGACCTGCTGAGCTCCTCCAGCATCTCATATGTTGCTACAGAGTAAAACATGATCAATACTGCTTGCTATATTCACAATGTGAGACACGTGGAGAATTAACAATGAAAAAAAATAAAGACTCTGATTCTGGATTGGACTTAAAAATAGGAACTAAAAATATCCCAATTACAAAGGATAATAAGTGAGTTATAGAGAGGGAGGAACTTAAAACACTCAACTAGAGAAAAAAAAGAGTAGGCAAACTAATGGGAGCCAAGGCCAACAATTCCCTCCAACCTGATAGCTTGCATCAGGAGGACTTAGAACAGAAAATATAGAACAGTACTGGTATTGGTTTATTATTGTCACTTGTACCGAGGTACAGTGGAAAACTTGTCTTGCACACCGTTCCTACGGATCAATTCATTACACAGTGCACTGAGGTAGTACAGGGTAAAAACAATACCAGAATACAGGGTAAAGTGCAAATTTAAAAGAGTAGAATGATTATAGTAAGAGTAATGAGTAGATCTGCAGAGAGCAGCTTGCAATGAGTTGCCACACTCCCGCGCCACCTTGTATAGCAGAACAGACCCTTCAGCCCACCGACCATGATGTCAATTTAAACTAATCCCTTCTGTCTGAACAAGGTCCATATCCCTCCATTCCCTGCCCGTTCATGTGACTATCTAAATGCTTCTTAAACATTGCTATTGTATCTGCTTCTACCACTTCCAGCGCATTCAAAGCACCTACCATTGTTTGAAAAAAAATTGCCTCGTAAACCTCCTTTAAACTTTCCCCCTCCACCTTAAACTATGCCCTCTAGTACTTGACATTTCCATCCTGGCAAACAGACTCAGACTATCTACCCTATGCTTCTCATAGTTTTATTTACTTCTATCAAGGAGCCCTTCAGCTCCCAGCGCTCCAGAGAAAACAATCCAAGTTTGTCGAACCTCTTCTTACAGCGAATACTCTCCAATCCAGGCAAGCTCTTGGTGAACCTCTTCTGCACCCTCTCCAAAGCCTCCACATCCTTCCTGTAATGCCAGAAAGTGGCTGCACAGGTAGTGGATGTGTTGGTTGTAATCGAAAAAAAACATTCTGAACAGGACATTTGTAACCCATCTAAATGTATATTTGAACAAGTACAGAGGATGCTGTAAGGATCCCAGTTATTCCCATCCTTGGATGCCAAGATCGTTTTAGGTAATGTACGAAATTTCCAGTATTTTACCTCCAGGATCCAGTTCTCAATGACTTTTTTTCCCCATGTGCTTGTTGTTTTTAAAATACAAAATCTCCACAGGAATAATCTGCCTGCAATTCCCTCTTCACTTTTACCAACAACCTGTTCTGAGCTATAAATGCTACCTATGCTGACATGTCACTTGTACCCCAAGTTCACAGCTTCATGGACAATACAGAGTTTTAGAATTTAATCTAGGTTGACAATCCAATGTTGAGGAAAAGCTCCATTCTAAAGACGGTGCCTGTTCCTGAGATCAAAGGTCCCAGTTCACATTCTGCTGGACATTAAAGCCATCAGTTCACTATTTGAGCCAGGGAACACAAGTCTCCAGGTGTCACAGTCAATGTCCTATCAACATATATTGATGTAGATAGGGTAATGAAGTCATAGGGATAATTGCCTACATTAGCCAGGGTAGAATATAAGAGCAAGGAGGTCTTCGTACAACTGGTTAGGCCACAGCTGGAGTTATGTATGCTGTTCCACTCGCCACACTACAGGAAGGATGTCATTGCACTGAAGAGGATGGAGAAGAGCTTCACCAGTGTATTCCCTGCGATGGAACATTTCATTAATGAGGAGACAGGGTTTGTTTTCCTTGAAGCGGAGGCAGCCTGATAGAAGTATACAAAATAAGAGGCAGGGTCCTGACACGAAACGTCGATCACCTGCTTCTCTCCACGGATGCTGCCCGGCCTGCTGAGTTCCTCCAGCATCACAGTGTTTTTCATCTTGATTCCAGGACTATGCACTTGTACTCCTAGGTCCCTCTGTGTTCCATTACAGTCCCTAGGGCCCTCCATATAAAAATAAATTTCCACTGGAAAGAAGTCTGAGGAGCCACTTAGTCGAGTTGTATAAAATTATGAAGTTTGACAGGCAAGACTTCAATGTTTCCTTTTGTGCAAGCCCAAAACTACAAGTTGAAGACAATTTATATACCCACTCAGATCTGTTCTTTACAAACTCAGGGAGAGTTAAAATGCAGACAGTATCATGTAACATAGAAATAAAGAATGCACATGCATTTTTTAGGAAAGCTTAACAACTTCACAAGTCAGAAGAATATGCTGACAAAGTTAGATGAGTGAGGCTTTTTTTTGGAGTACAAACAGCAGTACAGACTTGTTGGTCTGAATTACTTGTTTCTGTGCTATACTTTCCATGCTAAACATCTTAATCTGCTGGTAACTGAAGTAACCAGCATTTTGTTTTGGATTTCCAGCATCTGCAGTTCTTTTGATTTTCATAAACCCTTCCATTGCCAGATTTGCCAACATTCATGCATTAGTGAGTGCGGCCCAGCATGGAATAAACAGTGCCCTTTATGCAACTGTGTCATTAATGTGCCAAATGCTAATTAAACCATGATGAAAGTGTTCTGATAATAAGATCCCAAGACGTCAGGCCAATAACCAAGATGATCTTCAAGGTTCAAGAAACATTATTTATTGCAATCATTAAATCTCTTTACATGTGCACAACTTAAATCGTGCAAATCAGCTATTCTGCCTTTCGAGATATGACCTCTGGAAAGCTATCAGGAATGCCAAGAGACAATACCAGTTCAAGAGACAATACCAGTCCGAGACCAGCCGTCAGTTGTGGCAGGGCTTACATGCTATAACAGGCTACAAAATGAAGTCAGGCAGCATAGTCAACAACAGCGCACCCCTCCCTGATGAGCTTAACGCATTCTATGCATGTTTTGAACAGAAGGGGAGTGGATTTGTCACCACCCACCCTGACAGCCTCCAATGCAACTGAACCCGTGGTCACTGTCGAGGACACAAGATCAGTCTTCCGGAGAGTGAACCCGAGGAAAGCATCTGGCCCGGATGGTGTCCCTGGCCGTGTGCTCAGATTTTGTGCTGATCAGCTGACTGGGGTATTTGCAGACATATTTAACTTCTCCCTGTTTCAATATGAGGTCCCCAGCTGTTTTAAGACCACCATCATCATCCCGGTACCTAAGAAAAATAAGGTAACATGCCTTAATGACTACCGACCAGTGGCTCTGACATCCACCATCATGAAGTGCTTCAAGAGGCTGGTCATGGCTCGCGTCAACTCCAGCCTCCCAGACAACCTCAACCCACTGCAATTCATCTACTGCAGAAACAGGCCTACAGTGGACACCATCTCCCTGGCCCTACACTCATCTCTGGAGCATCTGGACAGTAAAGGCACCTACATTAGACTATTGTTTATTGACTACAGCTTCAATACTATAATTCCATGCAAACTCATCACCAAACTCTGAGACCTGGGGCTCAACACCTCCCTCTGCAAATGGATCCTCGACTTTTTGACCAACAGACCGCAAATCAGTGAGGATAGGCAGCAATACCTCCAGCACGATTATCCTCAACACTGCTGCCCCACAAGGCTGTGTCCTATATACTCATGACTGCGTGGACAGATTCTGCTCTGACTCCATCTAAAGGTTTGCAGATGATACCACTATTGTAGGCCGTATCTCAAATAACAATGAGTCGGGGTACAGGAAAGAGATATACAGCTTAGTGACATGGTGTCATGATAACCACCTCAATGTCAGCAAAACAAAAGAGCTGGTCATTGACTTCAGGAAAGGGGGCAGTGTACATGCACCTGTCTACATCAATGGTGCTGAGGTCGAGAGGGTTGAGAGCTTCAAGTTCCTGGGAGTGAACATCACCAACAGCCTGTCCTGGTCAACAAAGTAGACGCCACGACCAAGAAAGCTCACCAGCGCCTCTATTTCCTCAGGAGGCTACAGAGATTTGGCATGTCCCCTTTGACGCTCACCAACATTTATCGATGCACCATAGAATGCACCATGGCTTGCTATGGCAACTGCTCTGCCTGGGACAAGAAACTGCAGAGAGTTGTGGACATAGCTCAACACATCACGGAAACCAGCCTCCCCTCCATAGACTCTGTCTATACCTCTCGCTGCCTTGGTGAAGCAGCCAGCATAATCAAAGACCCCACCCACCTGGGTCATTCTCTCTGATCTCCTCTCCCATCAGGCAGAAGATACAGGAGCCTGAGGGCACGTACCACTAGGCTCAAGGACAGCTTCTACCCCACTGTGATAAGACTACTGAATGGTTCCCTTATACGATGAGATGGACTCTTGACCTCACAATCCACCTTGTTATGACCTTGCACCTTATTGTCTACCTGCAATGCACTTCCCTGTAGCTGTGACGCTGTATTCTGTTATCGTTTTTACCCTGTACCTCAATGCACTGTGTAATGAATTGACCTGTACGAACGGTGTGCAAGTTTTTCCACTGTACCTCGGTACAAGTGACAATAATAAACCAATACATAGTGATATAGATAGGGTGATGAAGCTTGCCTACATTAGCCAGGGCATAGAATATAAGAGCAGGGAGGTATTTGTACAACTTTATACACTGGTGAGGCCACAGCTGGAATACTGTGTGCTGTTCCAGCTGCCACACTACAGGAAGGACATGATTACACTGAACAGGATGCAGAAGACCCTATCATTTTCCTTCCCTATCACAACAACCTTTGTGATATAAATCATAGTTATACAGCACAGAGTCAGGCCCTTCAGCCCGACTCATCCACACCAACCAAGGTCTCTTCCTGATTCCTCCATCTGACTGACCTGCCATCCCAAGAACCAATCTGGCAAATTTTCACTGCACCTCCTCTATGACAAGAACGTCCAATTCTTAAGAAAGGAGACTGAAGTTACACGCAATACTTAAAGGTGTGGTCCCACCAAGGCTCTCGAAATGTGTAACAAGACACCTTTACTCTTGTTTTCAAATCCTCTTGCAATGAAGGCCAACATACCGTTTGCCTGTCACACCTGCATGCTCATTTTTAGCGACTCGAGTACAAGGACACCCTACATCAGTGTGTATAGCTGTGCTTGCCACACTGCAGATGGACGTGATCGCACTGGAGAGGATGCAGAGGAGATTCACCAGAAACGGAGAATTTCAGATACGAGACTGGAAAGGCTGGGTTTGGCTTCCTTGGAGCAAAGGCCACCAAGCCGGTGGGGGGGGGGGGGGGGGGGGGGGGGTTGGCTGGTGGTGGTGGTGGTGGTGGGGCGGTGGGAACCTAATAGAGTTATACAAAATTTCAAGGAATAAAGATAAAGTAGCTGGTAGGAAACTTTTCTTCATAGCAGAGAAATCCAAAACTAGGTCCAAGATTTAGGGCAAGGTGTTTTGAGGAGGAATAATTTCATCCAAAGGGTGATTGAAATCTGTAACGCACTGCCTGAGTGAGTATTGGAGGCAGAGGCTCTCACCTTGTTTAAAAATCTAGACATGCACTTGAATCATCAAGGCACAGTGGGCTACGGATAAAGTGATGGTAAATGGGATTAATATAAATGAGTACTTAATGGTCGGCATAGACATGTTGGACAAAAGGGCCTGTTTCTGTACGTTATGACCATCAGCATTTAAACACTATTTGCACCTTTTATCAAAGCAACATTTTTCTCCCCCACACTCATCTCCTGCCATTTTATAGCCCACTCAACTTGTTTTGCATCCTCTTGAAGCCATCCCCATCATTATTCACATTCCCACTTATGTTTGTGTCAACGGCAAACTTGGAACTGTTGCATGTGAAAAATAGCAATCCCCGCTTGTTGCTGCCTGGCAACCTGAGAAGAGCCATCTACTCCTGAAAGTCTGTTTTCTATCTGCTCACCAACTCTCATTCTCGAGTTCCACGTGCTCTCACCTTGTTCACCAACCTCTCATAATAACAAGACACACTGATCCCCTCAGGTGCATGATGATCCAATAGCACAATTTAAAGGGTAGTGTGGTTCACAGTGTCCTTGACTTATGACAGCTTCTACCCACTGTGATAAGACTATTGAACGGTTCTCTTATACGATGAGATGGACTATGACCTCACGATCTACCTTGTTGTGACCTTGCACCTTATTGCACTGCACTTTCTCTGTAGCTGTGACACTTTACTCTGTACTGTTATTGTTTTTACCTGTACTACGTCAATGCACTCTGTACTAATTCAATGTACCTGCACTGTGTAATGAATTGACCTGTACGATCGGTATACAAGTTTTTCACTGTACCTTGCTACAAGTGACAATAACAAACCAATACCCCTCCGTTAGCCAACATACCAATTGCCAATTCTCAACTACATTACTATTTGTGGGAGCTTGCTGTGCATAAAATGGTTACCATGATTCAAAGATCACACTGGTGACTACACAAAAATATATTCAAATTTTCCACCTCAGCTGAGTGACTTTCGTAGCCATTTCCGGTTTGGAGCCATGCGCAGGTCAGACCAGATCAGGCTGGCTGATTTCTTTCTCTCAAGGACACAGGTCTTTGTTTTTGGCATAAAGCACACAATGCTCCTTACGATTTGTTGCAAGCACATGGGTTTTTGAAAAGACCATTTGCTAACTTCACGGCTCGCCATTTCAAATTTTTTAGCTCTCCCATCTACCAGGAAGGGACAGGAATTTTGTGTTGCTGAATCAAAAATCCAGGCCTCTCAATATTTTCATTTAAAGCTGTGGAAAGTCCTATGTAAATCATCTCCCAGTCTCTGTCACCATCTCCACCCCTCCCTCCCCAACCTGGCTCTGTCTGCCCATCAACCCTTCCTCACCTGGATCCACCAATCATGTGCCACACACCTAATGTCTTTATAACTGGCCATCTCCCCTTGACACTCAGCCCTGATGCAGGGTCTCGACCTGAAACGTCGACTATCCCTTTGCCTCCACGGATGCTGCCTGACCCGCTGAGTTCCTCCACCAATTTGTTTCTTGCATTCTAAGTGCAGACTATTCTTTACACTAACATTTTTTAAATGTTTTCAATTAATTTTTAACATAGATAGCAGCCAAAGAATTAGGCAAATTTTATCGTAGCCATCCAGAAAAAGTGCGAAAGACAAACCGCCAATCTGCAAACTTCCTTACCACATCATTAATTTCCCGCATCTGCAGTTTTTTTTTGATTTTCATTAATTAATTCCTAACTGACCTCTATTTCTGGTTAGCAGAGCCAACAATATAGATCATTAGAGATTAATCACTGATGCGGAGGAGAAAATCACAGATTGGCAGATGTTAATAAATTCTTGCACTTTTTGTTTTGCACACCAATGGTGATAAGTGTGTTAAATGTAGGGAGACAACACAGCCATTAGGGTCAGGTAAGATTTGCCTACACTGCTGCAAAATCTACACATTCTAACCAGTAAGCTAAAAAAGTAGAGGTGTATAAGATGATGAAAGGCATTGATCGTGTGGATAGTCAGAGGCTTTTTCCCAGGGCTGAAATGGTTGCCACAAGAGGACACAGGTTTAAGGTGCTGGGGAGCAGGTACAGAAGAGATGTCGGGGTAAGTTTTTTTACTCAGAGAGTGGTGAGTGCGTGGAATGGGCTGCCGGCAACGGTGGTGCAGGCGGATACGATAGGGTCTTTTAAGAGACTGTTGGATAGGTACATGGAGCTTAGAAAAATAGAGGGCTATGGCTAAGCCTAGTAATTTCTAAGGTAGGGACGTGTTTGGCACAACTTTGTGGGCTGAAGGGCCTGTACTGTGCTGTAGGTTTTCTATGTTCTAAAATAGCTTCAAGACCATTATGCCATACCTTACAAGGTCAAAAATGCCATTACTAAAGTACGAGGTTGTTTGAAATTCAGCTGAAAAGGCACACTTAAAAACTGGAGAGCACACTACAGTCAGCGTGCAAAACTAATGTTATTCAAGGATGAAGGTGAAAACAGTGACAAGAACAAGCACACAATAAGAACCCACAGAACTGGAGCTGAAGCAGGGGGAGAAGAGGAGAAGGCTCAGGGTATACGACTACCATACACAGGTGCAACAAGAAACTGGGAAGGCAAGCATTTTTGGTCTTTATTGTAAAAGGATTTGAGTGCAAGAGTCAGCTTGTGCCAGTTAAATTGGGTCCTGATGAGACAACATCTGGAATATTGTGGACAGTTCTGCTCTCCATACATAGGGAAGGATATACTCATGATGGAAGAGTGGGCAATGAAGAACTGGTTTCTGGAAATGACAGGTTTGTTTTAAGAGGTTAAGCAGATTGGGGCTATATTGTCTTGAGATTAGAAGAATGCAATGTGATCTTACTAAAATGTACAATATTCTTCCAGGGCTTGACAGGGTAGATGCAAGAATGATGTTTCCCTTCACTTAGGAAGTCTAGAGTCAGGGATCAGCTATTCAGAACTAAGGCGAGAAGAAATTTCTTCACGCAGTGACAGTGAACCTTAGGAATTCACAGCCCTCTTGGGTGGAGAGGACTCAGTCACATTCAAGACAGAGACTGACAGATTTTTTTTGTTAGGTATTGGGGGGGGGGGGGGGTCAAAGGATATGGGATAAATGCAAGAAAAGTAGCACCATACAGCCTACTCCTGCTTCTAGTTCTCATGTTTTCTGTTAATATGCAGTTGCTCAAACAGTTTAGGGACTTGAGAAGTTCCTGCTAGCCAGCTATTGAAAGTGTATCATTATTATAAAGACTTTTTGCATTAACTGTGTGCTAAATATGACCTGGATTTTAACAACAAGGCTTAGAGTGAGGTTTCTTCTTGTATTTAATATACTGATTGCAAGTGTACAGCAGTGATATCTGACCCTTGGTCACAACTTGGCACTGCAGAGATAAAAGATAGGGTTTAAAGATTCTTGAAAAGGTATTTTTCTGTTGTATTTTCTTCACTTTGCAAGGCAACCTATTTACTACTGGCAAAATATTGAGGTCAAAAAAATTCCCTTGTGTTTAAACCAGATCATGTTCAGGAAAAGGTTGAGAAGTGCTGCTGCAAAGCAAGTTTAGCTCTGCAGCTGATGTACTGGCTTGCAAATAATCACTGGCATAACTTAGAAAATTACTTAACTCCCAATGTTGGAAATGGAAAGGCTGAGTTTCTTATCCAATCACAAAGCAAACAGGAACATAGATGAAAAATCATGCTGGCAGAAGTTTACTGTGACTTGCTTTGTACATTAATCTACCGTTAGCTTAAATTTCAACTATAAAAAGCCAAACGAATATGGCAATAATACTATCCAATAAGGATACTACATATGCATCAACATGGTAAGATTAAGACCTCAAAACACGAACACTGATAAAAACTTCGGGATGGGAGAATGAAATAAAAATTGAAGCATCCTGCAGGATTCACTAAAGCTTGAAAAATTTATTCATGCAATAATCAGTCTTGGAGATTAAGACTGAACCTTGAAACCACTGCTAGGGTTACAACGAAATAACTATTTCCCTGCACCTGTTAAAATGTATAGCTGCAACGGGTGCCAAAATGGAATTATACTTAAAGGCGAAAGCCACCACCTTTGAAATAAATCAGTGCCCATCAATGGGAGAACAAAAAAAAATTCTACGTCAATGCACTGAGCAGGGGACTGACTACAGATAGTCAGACACATCACCTTGCCAACATTCCCTTCAAGTTACTTTTCATAGCCATTTAACCAAAGCACTTTCCTTCTCCTGTCCCTCCAGTGATGTAGTCCTGACCAACACAATTCTTTTCCTCATGAATGGACTTTGTTCGCTTTGAAAAATTCTAATTGGTCAAATGGGATCTACCCTTAACAAAACCATGCTCTCTTTGATTAATTCCTGCCTTTTCAAAATGTAAATCAACCATGCCCCATGGATTTTTTTTTCCATTGGCTTCCCTACCACTGATATTAGACGTTGGCCTGTAATTACCTGGCTTACCCCCACTGCCATTTGTTAATAAAAAGGTAATTTGCCCTCCTCCATTCATCTGGCACCTCATCTGCCCAGCGAGAATTTAAAAATCCATGTCTGACCCAGCAGTCTCCTCCCTTGGCTCCCACAGCAGCATGGGATACATCCAGCCCTGGGGATTTATCCACCTTTAAGCATATTAAGACTAATACGTCCATTTTAATGCCAACATGTTCTGGAATTTCACTGACCCTCCAACTGCAATGTTCTTCTCCTTAGTGAATGCAGATGTGATGCATTCATTTAAGATATCACCCATGCCTTCTGACTCCAATCTTTCCCTGGTTACCTACTTGTCTCAAATAAACTTATACAAAGCTTTGGAATTTTCTTAATCTTGTCCACCAATGATATTTCCTGCCCATTCTTTGCCTTCCTAATTTCATTTTTAAGAGCTGTCCTGCACTTTCTATTCTCCTTTTGGCCTTCCCCCCACCCCCCTCAGTTCCCAATACCTCCACGTTTCCCTTCTTATCTAATCTTCAATATCCTTTGACATCCAGGGCTCCTTGGACTGATTGCCCTTGCCCTTCATCCTATCAGCGACACATTGGTGCCAAACACTCAATATTTTACTTTGGAATGGCTCCTCCTGGTCAGATGTAGACTCTCAGTAACTGCTCCCAGTCTACTTTTGCCAGGTCCTGCCTTATGATATTGAAATCCCAATTAAGGACCTTAATCTCTTGGCCATCCCGATTATTTTCTCTTAACTACCTTGAAACTTAGAGTTACGGTCACTATCTCCCAAATGCTCTCCCGCTATCACTTCAAGATTAACATGCCATAAGATTAGGTTCTGTATTCCACTTCTCCAGTAGTGTTATCTATATACTGCCTCAGTGAGTTCCCCTGGACGCACTCTAAAGCAAGTGCCGTTTAGCTTTGCATCCCTTCCTCATGCCTATCAAGCTTTGTATGCTCTCCCTACTGGGCTTTCCTTCTACATTTGATTGGAAACTTCTCTCCCCTCTTCCCCCACCACCCAAATGCATATCAACTCTGTTTCATTTTCCTCCCCAACAACACTAGCAAATTTCACTGCTAGCATGTTAGATCTGTTCCAGCTTACCCAGAAGGTCTCAGTGATCTAAATATCTAAAGCCCTCACTCCTACACTAGCTTTTTGGCCAGTCATTTGCTAATGTGAGATTATCATGGATGGGTACTTGATGGTTGGCATAGACACAGGCGAAGAGGTCCATTCCTGTGCTGTACATCTATGACCATGAACTCTCCTCCAATTCTTAGACTCGCTTGGATATGGCAACACAACCTTAAGAGATCCTGCTCTTTTAGCCTGCTGCCTACCTCCCTAAATTCATATTTCAGGATCTCCATCTCTCTTCTAACCTATGCTGTTTGTATGAATGTAAACAATGACCACCAGCTGTTTACCCACCCCCTTTAAAATGCCCTGCAACATCCTTGACTCTGGCATCAGGAAGGCAACACACCATTCTAGATTCACGTATTCAAAGTATTCTTGCAGCAATCTCTTTTACAATCTAACTCCAGCAAACTACCAAAGACTTTTCTGTTAATGAACAAAAGAATGCAAGTTGATAGGTTGATGGAAACAGAATTAGGGTATGTATTTTCACTGAAATATACTCCAAACACTGAGTCACTGTGATACCAGTTATTTAATTCCACTGGCACAGTAACCATATCAAAATGCTCCTGCTCTTTAACACAGTTCTAACTGCAACTTTTACTCTTATTACCGACGGCAGAGTAGCAGAACTCTTTCATATATCTTTCTTTATCTCAAGAGCAGGACACCGTACTAATGCCAGTAAAATCCGATAAGCGCACGCCTTGAGCCAAATGTAATCGCCCTGATCTGCTGATCTGACAAACTCTGCTGCTGAATCAATAGGCAACGCCTGCTGTCCATCATGTGGTTCAGCAAGCTTTACAGTTTGTAAGTGAATTAAATACTGTTCAGTAATAGATCAGCAAATGGCTCCATGTTACTGTCATCAGATTTTAGAGAAACGCCAGAAGATTTTAAACGGCTAGGCACTGACCATCATTCATGGATTCCCTAGAACTTGAGGTTAGGGAGTGATATATTCAGATTCCAGGCATCATTTGGAGAAACTACTTCTACTGGTTGGACTGTCCAAGCCCACGGGACACGATTTAAAAAAGAAATGGATCTTTGAGACCTGAAATTACTGAACACTTCTACCCACAGAGCATGGGAGAATTCCCACAAACATCAACTAATGCCAGGTTAAATTGTTAATTTTAAATCAGATTTAGTTTTTTTTTGTTAATCAAAACGTATTAAGGCATCTAACGAAATAGTGGATAGATGGAGACTGGTCACAGATCAACCATGTCATATGACACAGAGAGAGTTTTATCAGCAAAGGTCTCATATTCCCACACCCCAATATTTGGGTAGTTTCCAGAATAATTAAAGATAACTGACTTCTGTATTTAAAAAAAAATGGACTGCAAATTATCAAAAGGTTAGAACACCAATAAACAGTTCAAGCTATAAACGAAATTAGGACAAGGGCCTTTTTCTGGTGATCAAGGGTGGCCCACAGCATGGCTCCATCTTCCTTCCTTCAAACTGACAGGTTTCTCTACCACCAAACTTTTGATGCTTAGGTCCTCTATTCTGTTGTAACAAGATAAGAATGGTGATGTAGGTAGATTAAACTAGGTTATCGTCTAATCTTTTCCTGCTCTCCATCCCAACACAGACTTCCCTTTTCTCTAGCTCTGTCTGTCTGTAGCTTGTGCTTGGGTGTCTGTCACTCAGACAACGAATGGGACAGAATGTAACAATTACCAAACAAAACTTAAGGCCGGTGAAGGACTAAGCAAACGGCAGTTGGTTACGAGCCAGTCTGTTCTGAGAGATGGTGGAAACGCCATTTTGAATGGATGAACAATATCTCTTCTTTCCCTCAGATGAAAGGAAGTCAGGTTGAGATCCCCAAATCCAGAGTGAAGGTGATTAGCACTTCATAGCATCCATTATTGTAATGCAAACAATTCCGAAGACACCATTGGGGCAGGGTGAAGAAGGGGAAAAGCACCCATGGCCTACCAGCAATCCTCACACAGCTCACCAGCCAGACTAAAGTCACTTAACAAAACTTATCAACAGAACTTACAAGCACCAAGACCTGTGAGACCTTCATGCACAAGCAGAGTCTCAGCTCCACCACACACCTCCCTTCAGGTGCCTGCTACAAGGGCATCAACCGTATATTTTCAGAATGTGCATTTGCAAGGATGGCTTCATTGGTTTATAAAGGTGGTGGTTTTACTGAGCATCGAGAACAATTCTAATGCACTGGACACAGTTCTCCACGGAAGCCTGTTCCCAGGAAGCACAGCAACTGCAACTGAATGACAATCAATGCTGTGAAGGATGCCTTTTATTCTGCATCAAACTAGGTCTTCCAATGACCATATGTTTATAGACAGGCATATAAGGTCTTGGGATATATGCTGTAAACCCAAAGTCGAGTTTATTGTCACATAACACAAGTACATGCAAGAAAAACTAACTTGCAGCAGCAACACAGGCACATACCATTGGATACACAATGGGAAGTGTAGATGGGGTCAATAGAGGGGAGGCTGGTTGGCGTGATGGACTGCACTGTGTTCACAACTCTGCAATTTCTTGCAGTCTTAGGCAGAGCAGTTGCCATACCAAGTTGTGATGCATTCTATGCCAGTGTCCTATATAGTTTTAGTAAGACGGACACAATAACATGGTGCATAACATGGAGAAAGTTTGGTTTATGGCTCTCAGTTGCACACCAAAGAGGAGGGTGAAAAATCTTGACTATTTGTTTCAGAAGTTATTTATAAAGACCTGAGTATTGTATGTTGCCAAAGTGATCGGCACAGCATTTTGAGAATAGCAACAATGAATTACTACATGCATCTAAAATTATTTTTCAAAAAATCTACCAGATTGCTGTGTACAGTTTTGGTCACACTGTTATAGCAAAGATGTGGTTAAACAGGAAAGAGTGCAGAAAATATTTAACAAAGATGTTGCCAGGACTCTGAGTCATAGGGAGAGGTTGGCCAGGCTAGGTCTTTATTCCTTGGAACATAGGAGAATGAGGGGTGACCTTATAGAAATGTTTAAAATTATGAGAGGCATAGATAAGGTGGATGGTAACAGTCTTTTCCCCAGGGTAGGGGAGTCCAAAACTAGGGGCATAGGTTTAGGGTGAGAGGGGAAAGACTTAAAGGGGACTTGAGGGGCAACTTTTTCCACACAGAGGGCGGTGAGCATACGGAACAAGCTGCCAGAGGAAGTGGGTGAGACAGGTACAACAGTATCATTTAAGCACTTGGATAGGTACATGGAGGGGCGGGGCTTAGAGGGAGACAGGCCAAACACAGGAGATTGGGACTAGCTGGGTGGACACTGTGGTCAGCATGGACTGGTTGGGCCAAAGAGCCTGTATCCGTGCTGTATTGCTCTACAAGTCTAGATCCTAGTCATCAACCGGACAGATATTCTCTCTCAAGAGGGTTCACAGCTCTTTACCTTCAACTATAACATGCAGAAGAATGTTTTCATCTTAGGACAGGTACCATCTACTTGAACTATATCGCAGTTCAACTTATAAATTCAGAAGGTAAATACATTCTTCAATCACAGTTGAGTTTATGATGGCAAAAGGAAGCAGAATCATTTTTATTCTGCACTTACTCGCTTTATAAATACAAGTGACTTTGTGCCATGTCTACTATTCCATGCTGACTTTCAATCTTTGAGAATCCATCCATTGGAACAGCTGTTACTGTACAATATTCTATGAATTCAATTGAAAGTAACATAACCTGAAGTCTCAGAGCGAAGATGCTTTCTGTACTGCATATGAAATATAATACAAATAGTCAATGAAAGCTGTCCACTCGCAATGTTAATAAGCCACATTTAATATGCAAAGTTTCACAAATATTTGCCTTTAGACCCGATCGACAGCAGTAAATGGCATCGTAAAGGATGTTACAAATGTCTCATTTCTAGCTGGTTTACAATGACATTCAACTTGGCCTCCATCTCACCACCACCTTCCCCGAAAAATGCCAGGAGATTCGCCAACAATTGTTAAACACGCAAAAACAAACTGTCCAGGAACAGTAATTAACCCCAACCCAAGGATGGTCCAATTTACAATAGTCAGAGAACATCGTCACCACTGTAAGCTAGTTAGTAGGGGAGAAAACAAACCAGGACTAAAGTCAAAAGCAGAGCAAATAAAACAATACTAAAAGGTTACTGCTCTTAACTTGAAAATTCGAAGTCCACCTTCATGCTCTATTATTCATACGCCAGCGTGGTTTCAGCAGCTTTTGTTGTCTAAAATATTCATGACCGTGCTGTAATCGTACAACCGAATACAGAAAACTGAGTCTGCCCTCGTACATCAGGATTTGCTCCGTGAAAATGCAGCAAATGAAGGGTGGTTACGCAATACAAAGTGACAACAGCTATATATTACAAAATTCATCCGTAAAGTCAACACCATTTACTTACTCCAGGTGTGATTGATACGAATTACCCCACCAAAACCATTTTCATCCCAGCTACAACCTCAGGGGTTATGTGCAGTCAACGGTAACTTGAATTTGTGACCTTCAATACAAACCCCAGGTCCCTAAACACAGATCACTCCAGCTGTGTGGGGAATACAACAGCTGCCATAAAACATAATTTTTCCTTGTTAACAAAAGAGAAAATCTACCAATTTACTTAGCAACATCGCATGAAATGTGCTAGCAATCTTTGGCAATGTTGGAGTACAGAAAACAAATGTTTCTTTAGGAACCTGTGATATTCAGTGCTGCAAATAGATTAACACAAAGAACAAAAAAAACTGCAGTATAATCTTAAAAACAATTGATTTAATTTACAAATCAATTGAATTCACTACTGTGCGGTTAACCACAATGCATGAAGATCAAAGGATTTCCAGTCAATCTGTCAGCTTCCAGGCTATCAAATGTTGAGTATTAATAGAAACCTGTAGAAATGCAGTAGAGCTGGAGGAGAAATCCACATTAGATTGGCTGTAGGAGACACGGGAGACTTCAGATGCTGGGAATCTGGAGCAACACACAAAGGAGCTGGAGGAACTCGGCGGATCAGGCAGTATCTGTGGAGGGAAATGGACAGTCGACGTTTCGGGTCGAGACCCTTCATCAGGACTGGAAAGAGGGGAGATAGTCAGTTTAAAAAGGTGGGGGGGGGGTGGAGGAGAGGTGGAGCAAGAGCTGGCGGATGATAGGTGGATCCAGGTGAGGGGGATGATAGGCAGATGGAGAGTGGGAATGATGCAAGAAGCTGGGAGGTGATAGGTAGAAATGACAAAGGGCTGAAGGAGGAGGAATCTTACAGAACAGGACAGTGGAATATGGAATAAAGGGAAAGGTGAGGAGGGGAACCAGTGGGAGGAATGTGTGGGTGATGGGCAGATCTCGGTATGTTTTCATATCTATGAGCTATCTTGATAAACTCCAGGAATAGCTGTCTTAACAGACTTCAGACAAAAGGGAGAAACCACGAGAAACAAAAGATCAACAAATGTAATAGATCTTCAAAGTTGTGTAACACTAGGAGCGACTATTGCATGGATAATAGGGAATAAAATGAACTTAAGCGCAAATTAAATATACTCGAAAGGTAGAAGGGAGGAGAATTTTATATGGTGGTTGTTGGGGCCTGTAATTCTCTACAATAGGAATGTCTCATATTTAAAGGCAGGGCCAGACTAGAATATGTGCCAAGCCCAATTGAGTGGGTCTTGTGATTATGCAAAAGTTAGAACCTTGATGCAACACAAAAGGTGCCAATCTCCCTTGTAGAAAAGCAGCACCACTCGAAAACTGCAACAAAATGTCCACAACTTGCCAAACCCCCAGCTTCCAAATTCAAGACACCTCGCATACACATTTTCTAAACACATCTATTTATTCACCAATTAAGGCCCCTTCCTTCCCCCACTCCTACCCAAAACTTCAGCCTTGGTGTCTGAACTGGACCACCAAATGGGCCCCAAAAATTACTGCAACTCAATTGGTTCAAAGCCTTCTAGGCAAGGAGCAAACTTTTCCCATTTTAAGTCTGCTCTGTTTACGAAGAGCAGGCAAGCCATTTTGCTACCAACATTACTGAAACTTCATGCACAAAACCACTGCTGATGTGAACGAATCCTGTTTGGAACTAGATTTTTGCATAAATTGGATTAAAAAAAAATTCTCAGAGGCCAGCCAGATAGGAGGATTGCTGGTCAGTCCTGGCCTATCAGAAGCAAAATCCACCATATATTTTCAAGTCAATTTTGCTTCCATTGGCACGAGTCCAGGGGTTGGGTGTGGTAGGTGGCACTGGTGCCAAGGTTGAAGTGCAAAGCTGTTTGAAAGACCGAAGTGTAAAGTTCCAAATATCCACCCTCTCCCATGGAAACTTGGCCAAATGAGTAACAGTCACCTCCCAGTTAGCACCCTGGAGAATGAAGTACTAAATTGAGACCAGTGAAAAAGCACTAGGAGAATGCTCCACTGTTGGAACCCATTTTTCCGGATGTCGCTGAGGAGGTCCTATCTGTTCTCTCAGGTTGATTGTAAAAGACATCACAGATCTTTCAAAAGATAAAAAAAAATACTACTAGTAGTACCTGGGTCTTCAAGTTCTTTGGGATACCCTGAACTCACTACAGAACTATTTATTTTTATTGAATCACCACTTTGGAATCTAGATCTGAGATATTTGCTCAATAAACCAATACAAATATTTGCTCTATAAACCAATACAAATAAATGGATCCATTGGTTGGAAAATGTTTAGATCAATCATTCCAGCTATGCTTTTAGTTTGCAGGGCAGTCAGGCACAAAACGAGTTGTATCCACACTTTCATACGATAATACTGAAGTGAAATTTTCAAAACATCTGCTCAAATGAAGAGATAAAAACCAGAATGATGACTCCAGATCCTTTCCTTCCAAACAATGGATTGGATATTTTTTCCAAAGCTTGCAGGATTTTTATTGCTCCATAATTCTAAATTCAAGTACATACTCTCTTTTGCCAACCACATTCAACCTGTAATGCTACATGGGGAATACCAGGCATCAATCACATATATGTCAGTTAATGAGAGAGACTGCTCACTCCCCATATCTAGTCCCAGCAGACCACTGAATAAATCCTATCACCACAGCGGGTAGAAACACAAGAGACTGCAGAAGCTGTAATCTGCACCCACATCCCACTGTCGAATAATAAAATACAAACATTTCTCCACCCCATATTCAGCAATTCCAGTGTTTTCCTGGGACTGACCACTCTTCATAAACCCCATCAATTAAGCACATGATGCTCATAAACCTGTCCTCAATGACCTGTCAGCTTCCAGCTACCTCACAATTTAAAATTCTAATACTTCTATTTAATCCCAAAGCAGCCTTGTTCTTCTGTACATCACAATAACCTTCTACAGTTCTACAACCATACAGCCCCAGTCTCTTGTGCATCACCAACCCTTTGTTTCATCGCTGACAATCGTGCATTCAGTAAACCAAATCGCACACACTTAAATGACCTTCCTCGCCTAATTTCCTTAAACTTACCTCTGACTGAGTTGTAGGTCACCTTCTAACATGGAGTGCTAAGCATTTAAACATTCTAAGCATTTAGCTATAAGTTTAGACGGACTTTCGATGATTTCCTCTGGAGTATTGAGGCCGAGGGGAGACCTGATATAAATTTATCAAATGTATCTGTAAGTACAATAGTCAGAGCCCCTTTCCAGGGTAGAAATGCCAAATGCTAGAGGGCAGAGCTTTAAAGCTGAGAGGGAGAAGTTTAAAAAAAATTAATAAACTTTATTTCTGCAGCACAGTAACAGGGCCTTTCAGCCCAATGAGTCCGCACTGCCCACTTAAAGATGTTCAGGACAAGTTGTTTTCTTCGCCCCCCCCCCACACACCACACACACACACACGTGCCAGGAGTGGTGGTAGAAGCAAGCATGATAGTGGAGTTTAAGAGCCATTTGGACATACACATGAACATGAAGGAAGTGGAGGGATGTGGATTATGTGCAAACAGATGAATTACTTCATTTGGCATCATAATCAGCACAGACATCATGGGCCAAAGGGCCTGTTCCTGTGCTGTACTGTTCTAATTTCAACAAATTTAGTCCAGCATCACAGAAAAAAGAATCCCAACAATTTCTATTTATGTAGTACCTTTTTCAAAAGCTAAAACCTTACAAGGCTCTGAACCAGAGAAATATCAGTCATATTTTGAAAAGAGACATGAGTGTTATGAATGGTGACCACATGCTTAGCCAGAGAAGGGTTTCAGGAGGATTCAGGTGGACAGAAAAATTCCAGAGCTCAAAACACTTCTACCACTATGCAACCCATGAGTTGAAACATTACTACTTTTGGTGCCTACAGATTCATATTTTAATGATCTCTGGCTAAGAATTTCATCTCCATTCTCTAATGAATGGAGGCCTCCCCTATAAACTTTCTTTATCGAATTCCCTTAACCCTATTCAACCAATAGGACATTACATAATGACTTCAGTATTGAATAAAATCCAAGTTCTGCCTCCAATTGAAAGCCTTACTAAAGTTTTCTAACTCCCTTGGGAAAGAAGCATTTTCTCCAAATGGGGGCATGAGCTACTGGCATTCCTATGTCCTCACACGAATACATCAGAATGGAATGCACAAGTCATTAACAGAGAGCTCAGTCTCAGGCTTGAAGTGTGGCTATTATCCCCCAGAAGGCATCTGCATAGCACCTCACCATCAGAAGAGAGTTTGGATAGGAGACACAAAGAGACTGCAGATGCTGGAGCAACAGATAATCTGCTGGAGCAGCAGCATCTGAAGCGGGGGGGGGGGGGGGGGGGGGGGGAAGCGAAGGAATTGTCAACTTCATTTTGAAGTGAAGCCTTGATGTCTTCAGTCAGGCCGCATTTGAAATGGTGTGTTCAGCTTTGGGCACCCTACTGTAGGAAAGATGCCATTAAAGGACTACATTTTAAGGTTCTTCTGCCACTGGAGAGGGAGGGGTGGGGTCAGGCAAGGAAGCCTCCTAAATACTGTAAATATGGGATTGGGGTAGCACCCCAGGGAGCCACAAGGTGTGGCATCAGTGCTGTTTTTTTTCCATATAAAAAGGTAACACTAATGATTGACCAGTACACTAATGTAAAGGTTTGCACTGTTTTATTGTTGTATATAGTTGGTTTTTTTATGATGAATAAAGTTCATTTGGAATAAAAAAAGATGCCATTAAGCTGGAAAGAGTACAAAGGAGATTTACGAGGATGTTGCTGGGACTCGAAGGACTGGTATTTATGGAGAGAGGTCAAATAGGTTGGGACTACTTTTCCACCCCCCCCCCCCAATTGGTGTATAAAATCATGAGGGGCATAGATATGGTGAATGTGCACAGTCTTTTTCCCAGGGTTGGGGAAATCAAGAACTAGAGGGCATGAGTTTAAGATGAGAAGGGAGAGATTTAATAGGAACCTGAGGGGCAACTTTTTCCACGCAGGACGTGGTCCGGATATGGAACGAGCTGCCAGAGGAAGTGGTTGAGGCAGGTAGATTAACAACATTTAAAAGGTATTTGGACAAGTACACAGATGGTAAGGTTGAGAGGGATACGAGCCAAACACAGGCAAATGGGACTAGCTTACATGGAATCTTGGTCAGCTTGGACGAGTTGGGCCAAAGATCCTGTTTCCGTGCTCTATGACTATGATTTTTCAAGTCAAAACCCTCCATCAGGACTTTGTCTAGGACTGTGGTTAAGGGAGCTGCTCCTGCCAGGAACCTCACAATTAATTACTTAGCTCAGAATTGTGCCTAGAAAGGCTGTTTTGATTCAGATACTGTTGTACCAAAATCTAAACAATTCTCTGTTTTGCTCGAAAATGACTTTAAAACACTTAGAAAATGAAGGTGGCCTGCTCAAGAATGAGACTACAAGTATGAGCAGGTCCAAAGGAATAAGAACATTAGTAAAACCAAAGAATGATTCAGCTACCCAGCCCCTTACTCCAACAATTTGAAAGAACAAACCAATTAGCTACACCCTCTTGACTTCTGCCCCTGTTTATTGTAATGAAATTAGTTAAGAGTGATGGTAGTCTATTTATATTGTTAGTCTTGTTGGGAGTACATCAACTTGTGACAGCCCAAAAGGCAATGACTGAACTTGCATTTCTATAGGCACCTTTCATGATATTAAATTGGTACATAAATTGGCAAAATGGTTTCTTATTGTCACGTGTACCGACGTACAGTGAAAAACTGGTCTTGCATGCTGTCCATACAGATCAATTCATTACAACAGTGTATTGAGGTAGTACAAGGGACAATAACAGAATGCAGAATAGTGTTACAGTTACAGAGAAAGTGCAGGTAGACAATAAGATGCAAAGTCACAACAAGGTAGATTGTGAAGTCAAGAATCCATCTTATCGTTCTAGGAGACCATTCAATAGTCTTATAACAGTGAGATAGATGCCTGGTTGTATGTGCTTTCAGGCTTTTCCATCTTCTGCCCAATGGGAGAGGGGAGAAGAGAGAGGGTCTGTGGTGGGTGGAGTCTTTGATTATGTTGGCCACATTTCCAAGGCAGTGAGAAGTGTAGACAGAGCCCATGGAGGGGAGGCTGGTTTCCGTGATGTGCTGAGCTGTGTCCACAACTCTTTGCAATTCCTTACGGTCCTGGGTAGAGCAATTGCCATACCAAGTCGTGATGCATCCAGGTAGGATGCTTTCTATGGTGCATTGGGGAAAAACTGGTGAGGGTCAATGGCTACATGCCAAATTTCTTTAGCCTCATGAGGAAGTAGAGATGCTGGTGAGCTTTCTCATTAGGAAAACCCAAAGAAATTACAGTGAAGTAATAAAATATTTTGTGCTTTTCATGACCTTAGGATTACTTGAAAAAAGGATTCAGCCAAAAGGCAAGGTCAATCTGTAAATGTATCATCTTGCATCCAAAGTTTCAGAAGGCATTTAAGCTTTGTTTCTGTCAAACAAGCTTTTGAATAACCTCAGAAGGGTCTCGACCCAAAACGTCAAGTGTCCATTTTCCTTCATTAGATGCTGCCTGAACTGCTGAGAATTCCTCCAGCATCTTGTTTGTTGCTCCAGATTCCAGCATTTGCTGTCTTGTGTCTCCATTGTGAATAACCTCATCTGAAGGCAGAATTGGACCGTAGCACTTGGGTTCTCCCATGGCCCAAGGACAAGAGTTAAGGGAGCAGGAAGTTTGAATGTTCTTCTGGACAGTTGTTACTATGCACCACCAAAGATAACATACAGTCAATGTCACCTGAAATTCCATTTCTTTTGGTGGCAGACAGTTCAAGAGCAAAAATCCCCCTTGCCTGCCCTGTATCTATCATGGCCCATAAGAGCCACCTTTACTTTCAAAGATTAATTGGTGCTTTTCATGACCTCAGGATGTCCCAACACATCAGGTTGTGGTGGCTGCTGAAACTGCAAAGGTTTTAATGAGATCGCTTCAAAAAGAAATAACTGAGAAAAGGTAAGGTCAATCTGTCTGTGAATGCAGGGTTTGCTTCAAGTCATCAACTAGAATACCAAAAAAAAGGTGCCAAACTCTGTTGCTGAGGTACCAGTTCTCTCAGTAATTGAGGTTCACAATTGTGAGGGACTAGCCGGGCAGACACACACACACACACACACACACAGAGGAAACAACCATACCATTGCCAATGGTTCCAATTACACGCTGCAAGACTGCAGCAAAACTTTGAGCCATAAGCCTATAACACAGGCCAAAATGATAGCATAAAGACCCATCACTTCCACATCAGAATGGCCAAAGCACTTATGCTGCAGTTTAACGAGGTGCTGAACTACGAGGAGGATGTTGTCAACTGAATCCTCGACTTCCTTATCGGGAGACCACAGTCAGTGCGGATTGGTGATAACATCTCCTCGCCGACAATCAATACAGGTGCACCTCAGGGATGTGTGCTTAGCCCATTGCTCTACTCTCTCATGACTGTGTGGCTAGGCAGAACTCAAACGCCATCTAAAAATTCACCACTGACACCACTGTGGTTTGCAGAATCTCAGATGGCGATAAGATGGTGTGCAGAAGTAAGATAGATCGGCTGATTGAGTGGCATCGCAACAACAACCTCGCACTCAATGTCAACACGACCAAGGAACTGATTGTGGACCTCAGGAAGGGGAAGTTGGGAGAACACACACCAGTCCTCATGGAGGGGTCAGCGGTGGAAAGGGTGAGCAGCTGCAAGTTCCTGGGCTTCAACATCTCAGAAGATCTCTCTTAGGCCCAACACATTGATGCAATCACGAAGGCGGCACGCCAGCGGTTCTACTTCATGAGGAGATTTGATATGTCACCAGACTCTTGCAACTTTCTACAGATGTACAGTGGAGAGCATGCTGACTGGTTGCATCACAGCCTGGTATGGAGGCTCCAATGCGCAGGATCGAAAGAGGCTTCAGAGGGTTGTAGACTCAGCCAGCTCCATCACGGGCACAACCCTCCCCGCCATCAAGGATATTTTCAAGAGGCGGTGCCTCAAGAAGGCAGCATCCATCACTAAGGACCCTCACCACCCGGGACATGCCCTCTTCACGTTACTACCATCAGGGAGGAGATACAGGAGCCTGAAGACCCACACTCAACGTTTCAGGAATAGCTTCTTCCCCTCCGCCATCAGATTTCTGAACAGTTCATAAACCCATGAACACTATCTCATTACCCCTCTTTTGCACTATTTATTTTAGTAACATATAATAATTTGTATACCTTGCACTGTACTGTTGCTGCAAAACAACAAATTTCACGACATATGTCAGTGATAATAAAACTGATTCTGACAAAAAGCACAGGACAAAGACAGAGGTGGTGAGGTAAACAAGAACCACCTCAACCAGATTTGTAAACAAGCTAAAGGCTAGATCTGCCACAGACAAGTTATAGGAATGCAGATACGTGGCTGCAAAATTGTGTCAGGGTATTTAAGTTCTGAGGAACTCAAGTCCGAGGACAACCTAGAAACTGGAGGATGGCTTTCAACTAATATCCTTCAGAAGGTAAAGAGAGGAGTTGGGGGAGAATTGAAACTGACAAAATGGGGTGGGACACTGTTAAATGAAACAAGAACTGATAACAACTATTTGGATAGAAACAGAAGTGTAAGAAAAAGGGAAAGCGAAACTAGTGCAGCAAGAGATCCTGAAGTAAGAAAAGATGTAGAGTGTATAGGTCAAAAAATTATGCAAAGGCAGCCAAGCAAAATGTGGGTCAGTCAAGACTGAATGCATCAAATAAAACAGCATTCAGAAAAAACTGAAATTGCAATAGATTGAGCAAATATTGTTTCTTAGTTAACATTTAAATGAAGACAGATACATGGCTGAGATGGAGCATTACATTATGGAGGAGAGGCTGGGTCTGTTTTCCTTGGAGCAGAGGCGGTTAAGAGGGGACTTAATTAAAAGGTATATAAAATTACGAGGGGTTTAGATCGGGCAGACTGCAAACTTTTCCCCTTATCTGGAGGTGAATAAAATTAGCAGACACAGCTTTAGGGTAAGGGGCAAGAGATTTAGAGGGTATCTGAGGGAGAACTTGTTCACCCAGAGAGTGGTGAGTACCTGGAACACACTGCCAGAGAGAGTGGTGAAAGCAGAGTCACAGAGCATTTGAGAAATGTCGAGACAAGCACTTGGGCGTAGAAGGCTATGGGCTAGGTGCTGGAAGATGGGGTTAATATAGATGGGTGCCCACTGGCCAGCAGTGATGGACCGAATGGCCTATTTCAATACTGTACAACTCAATGAAGGGACTATGAAAAAGCCCACTAGAGAGAAAAAAAAACAGGCATTAGACAGAACAGTGTCACAGAGACATTGATGGTTTGATAGACAGACAAAAGGGTGCGGGTGTTGCTCAGATCAGAAATTCTCAAACATCCCCCCCCCTTTGTTTTCCCTCATTCCTATGGCCCCCTCACCCCTTCTCTTTTCTGTCCCCCACCCATCACCTTCCTCTCATTCCCCACATCCTTCCCTTTATTCCATGGTCTACTGTCCTCTCCTACCAGGTTCCTCCTCCTCCAGACCTTTGCTTCTTCCACCTTCTCACGTCACTCCCTTCCATTCCCACCACCCCCCCCCCCACCAACCTTCCCCCTCTCACCTGCACTCGCCTATCACCTGCCAGCCTGTGCTCCACCCCCTCCTTTTTTATTCTGGCTTCTGCCCTCTTCCTTTCCAGTCCTGATGAAGGGTCTCAACCTAAAATGTCAACTGTTTATTTCCCTCCACAGATGCTGCCTGACCTGCTGAGTTCCCTCCAGCATTTGGCGCGTGTTGCTTCAGATTCCAGCATCTGCAGAATCTCGTGTCTTGCTCTCAAACTTTTTGATGTCTTAGAAGTAAAAACTTTGGTTAAACAACAAATCAATGAACGGCACACCTTGAAGTAGCTCTACTCCCCTCTGATTTCCAACAAGGACTGGAAGTGACTTCAGGACAACAAGCAGATTAAAGATAAAGCATACAAGTGGCAGATGAACTTTCAAGTGCAATGAAAGAATTAATAAATTTGCTAGTTCTCAGCATTCCAGCACTCTGCCAAAAGCCAAACACGACTGATAACAAGGAGTCCCCACTCAACTCCAGACAATCCAAAGATTAGCCCTGAATGTAGAAGATTACAAGATGATCCAATTAGAATGTATGTGACCATTAAAAGGATTTGATAGGATAGAAACTCTAGTAGGGGAATCCAGAACAATGGGGCCTTGCTCTAAGATTAGCACTGGCTCCTTCAGCAGTGATGCCAAGTTCCATTTCTTCAAAGGGTAGTGGACGTCTGGATGGCTCTTCCCCCTCCCCCCACCCCCAAAAATGTGCTGTTTTGCAGAAAGTGAAAGATAAACACTGTTTGATTAAACCAAAGGTATCAATGGTAGTTATACCATAATCTAGCTAACTGAATGTGTGAGATACTGAATGACCTGTGATTAAATGATCGTTAGAAAGCCTACCAACATGCAGTGCTATAGTTATAAGCCAATTCCAAACCCAGGGATCAAAATAAAAATCAAAGGACTTGTGTTACTACATTGCGGGGCTAACAAGATTTTTATAAACTGCTTGGTTTCACATTGCTCACTCCTGCAAGTAGTTAGGGTGCAAGGTAGAACAGCTGAATAAACAATCTTTGGAAGAAAAATTGATTATACCTTGTTTTGTCCATCCAAAAATTATGAAAAAAAATCAATTAACAACAGGAACAAAACTCTGACAAGCCTGGGACCACGTGCACAAAGGCATCTAGAGTTTGTGCACCTTAACTGCAAGAGATGTTGGAGTCAAAGTGTTGATCCAGACCATAGCCTCTGGGTTGATACTCAAGTGTAGGACCGGTAGAAGTGTTGACTTTCAAATCTGGTTCAAAAAGGCCCTACCTGCCCTTCAAGAGTTTGTGCCACTCTTTTGAAAAGGAATAAAGTTGTTGCCCATAACATCTGAGGCTAATACTTAGTCCAAAACAGTATCACAAACTGGCTGCTGTGATTCCTACCTTATGACTGATTACAATTCAGAAGCACTTCATCGACTGCAAGAAAGCAAAGGCTGCAAAAGTGCTGTAGAAATAATTGTCTTTTTCTTTATTGAGAAAGAAATCCCATTCAGTATTACAACAGCTGAGGTTGATGTTCAGACACGTTTAAAATCAGACATCTCCAAATCTCAAATAATACTTGTGTAATAGTAAATGTCAGCTATGGCTCATTTTGTAGCAGTCCTTGCACAAGTGAAAAGATTTAAAGGATGCGTATGGTCCTCCATTCCAGAGGTAAGTACAAAAATCTAGACCAACGTGCCACACTGTACTGATGAATGCTGCACTGTTGGAAGTTGATACATTAAACCAAGATCAGATTGCCTTTTCAGGGAATGCAAATGATCACTATTTCTAAAAAGTAATCTTATTATGACCGTCATTTATTCCTTAACCAACATCTTTGAAACATCTGTTTGTGGGAGCTTGCTCTGTAAAGTGTTGACCACAATATTTCCCAGTTTCTTTAGGCTGTCTCTTGGGTTTGAGGACATTTGCTTCCACTCCAGACTCTGCCACAAATTGGGCAGGAGATGATTGACGAGGTGAGCAGGCTGAAGTTGGAAGGTGTACTCCTCTCATTGTTTATGCTAGGCTACAGTGTGTGCCCAGCAAATGGACAAGATTCTCATTCCCGTCCCAGATAATCCTCCTCCATTTTAAGTGGTCATGGATTCCTACAAGTGGTTGGGATGTTACACTTTCGTTAAGGAGGTTTTGAGAACATACTCAAATCTTTACAATAGCAATGACACTTCAAGCATACTTCAAGGACTGTAAAGTACTTTGGGATTTCCTGAATAGGTTATTAAAGGTGTTTATAGAAATGCAAAGCTTTCTTCCATTTTAGATTTGCTATTCAGAAGCCATGCCTAAAAATTCTCTCCAGATTGGAGGATGTTCCACCAAGACACTTGCAACTATGCACAATTTATTGCAATAACTTTCTAGTATAGCAATAAATTGCGTTAATCTGATCAATTTCTTTTAAGCCAATAGAAAACTTGCACTCAATCTGACTTGTGCACTCCGGTAAGCTTATTGAATTTTGTCCTTTTAATCCTTTTTGGCTGCATTCCTGCAAAGAGAAACAATAATGGCATCTATTCTGCTGTTAGCCAATACATCAACACAGAAATACTTTCAACTGAATTGGTCTGCTGAATCAGGCCATGATGAAATTAGCCAATGAGGTCTATAGGTCACTGGTTCAAGTGGAGCACAAAGGATGTCATCCCCAGAGGGAATGCTGCACCAGAGTTGTTGTCTCAGATGAGACTTTAAACAGGGACCACGAGCAGTTTGTTTTTTGCTCCAGGTTCCAGCATCTGCAGTCTCGTGTCTCCGCGTGACCCCATCTACTCTTGACAGCTGGATGCAAAGATGCCACAGCCCCGTTTGAGTTGACCAGTGGAGTTCTCAGAATCAGAATTAGGTTTATTATCACCGACATGTGAAATTTGTTGTTTTGCCGCAGCAGTCCAGTGCAAAGACATCCAGGCATAAAAATTACTATACGCTCCAAAAATAGCACAAAGAGGTAATAACGAGGTAGTGTTCATGGGTTCACTGTCCTGCAGCAGATATCACCATTAAAGTCACCAATGTGAGGATCAGTTAACCTACTTGTGACAAGTAGGTTAACCTGACTTGCTGGGTTTCCTGAGTCACAACAGAGCTTGATAGGTACATTAGCATATTTCTTGGGGTATTTTAAAGCAACTTACAGCTATATTACTGCATCTTTCGTGACTTTAATGTTTATCTGACTACACTCTGACAAAGTAGGATGGAATATTTTACTACATTAAAAGGGACTATGTAAAGTTCAGTTATTAGTGGGAAAAACAAGTACTGGAATTACTGAGGTCAGCAAAAGCTCCGGTGGGAACGATCCTTAATAGCCTGTCAATAGTTCTGCAGCAATTAGCACTGCTGCCTCACAGCTCCTAAGACCCTAATTCCACAGAGTCAGAGTTGGACAACACGAAACAGACCCTTTGGCCCAACTCATCCATGCCAACCAATATGTCCGTTTATGCTCATCCCATTTTCCTGCATTTGGCCCATACCCCTCTATTCCTTTCCCATCCACCTACCTGTTCAAATGCTTTTTGGACTGTGCTAAACACCTGCTTCTACCCCTTCCTCTGGTAGCTTGGTCCTTATACCCACCACCCTGTGTGGAAAAGCCCCTCAGATTTCTCATAAATATTTCCCCTCACCTTCAACTTCTCTAGTTTTAGACTTCCCTATCCTGAGGAAAAAGACTGACCATCTCCCTGTGCCCCTCATAATATTTATGAACCTCTACAAGGTCACCCCTCAGCCTCCTGTACTTCAGTGAGAACAAGCCTAGCTGAGCTAAACTCTCCTTGTAACTCCAGCCCAGCAGATCAGGCAACATCCTGGTTAATCTCTTCTGCGCTCTTTTTAGCACTACCACATCTTTGCACACAATATTCCAAGTGTTGCATAACGAATGTCTCGTACAACTGCAACATAACGTACCAACTCAAGTAGAACAGTATAATAGTACCTCTGCCTAAGACAAGCAAGTTAAAGGCATTCTTCACTATCCGATGTACCTGTGTGACAATTTACGGCAAACTATTAAAATTGCAACCCAATGAACCTCTGTGCATCAATGCTTCTAAGGTCCCTGCTGTTCCATCCAGACCTCAACTGATGTTTAGTGTGGAGTTAATAGAGTCATAGAGCAATACAGCACGGATACAGGCCCTTCGGCCCAACCAGTCTATGTCGACCACAGTGCCCACCAGCTAGTCCCAATTTCCTGCGTTCGGCCCATATTCCTCTAAGCCCCGCCCCTCCATGTACCTGTCCAAGTGCTTCGTAAATGATACTATTGTACCTGCCTCACCCACTTCCTCTGGCAGCTCGTTCCATACACTCACCACCCTCTGCGTGAAAAAGTTGCTCCTCGTCCCCTTTAAATCTTTCCCTTCTCACCCTAAATCTATGCCCCCTAGTTTTGGACTCCCCTACCCTGGGGGAAAAGACTGTTACCATACACCTTATCTATGCCCCTCATGATTTTATAAACCTCTATAAGATCACCCCTCATTCTCTAACACTCCAAGGAATAAAGACCCAGCATGGCCAACCTCTCCCAGTAACTTAGGCCCTCGAGTCCCAGCAACATCCTCATAAATCTTCTCTACACTCTTTCCAGTTTAACCATGCCTTTCCTATAACAGGATGACCAAAACTGTACACAGGACTCCAAGTGCAGTCTCACCAACGACTTATACAACTGCACCATAACGTCCCAACTCCTATACTCAGTGCCCTGACTGATGAACGCCAGCTAAACACCTTTTTCACCACTGTCTACCTGCGATGCCACTTTCAACAAACTATGCACTTGTACTCCTTGGTCGCTCTGTTCCATTACACTCCCTAGTGCCCTACCATTCACAGTACAAGTCCTACACTGGTTTAACTTTCCAAATTGCATCACCTCACACGTACTGTATTGAAATCCATTTGCCACTCCTCGGCCACTTCTCTAACTGACCAAGATCCCCCGTAATCTACCATAACTCTCTTCACTATTAACACCACCTCCTAATTTCATGTCATGTGCAAACTTACTGATCAAGCCTTGTGCATTCACATCCAAATCACTTATATAAATAACGAATAACAAGGGTCCCAACACCGACCCCTGCAGCACACCACTAGTCACCAGCCTCCATTCCAAGAAACAACCTTCAACCACTATCCTCTGCTTCCTACCTCTAAGCCAATTTTGAATCCACTTAACTAGCTCTCCCTGGATTCCATGGGACCTAACCTTTTCCGGACTAGCCGACCATGCAGGACCTTGTCAAAGGCCTTGCTAAAATCCAAATAGACAACTTCCACTGCCCTACCCTCATCTACGTTTTTGGTTACCTCTTCAAAAAAAAAACTCTAAAAGGGTTCGTCAAGCACGACTTTCCATGCACAAAGCCATGCTGACTCCCCTTAATCAGACTGTGTCTATCCAACTGTTGGTAGATCCTATCCTTCAGAATTCCCTCCAGTAACTTCCCCACTACTGACATCAGGCTGACCGGCCTGTAGTTCCCCGGCTTGTCCTTGCTACCTTTCTTAAACAACAGAGCAACACTAGCCACCTTCCTGTCTTTGGGAACTTCATCAATGGCTAACAATGAAGCAAAAATCTCCACAAGGGCCTCTGCAATTTCTCCTCTAGCCTCCCACAAAGTCCTAGGATGCACTTGGTCAGGCCCTGGGGACTTATCCACCTTAATGTGCTGCAAGGCTGCAAATACCTCCTCCCTGGTAATATGAATGTTCGCCAAAACATCTCCACTAGTTTCCCTTATCTCTTGAGCAACCATGATCTCCTCAGTTCGTAAATTCTCATGTAGGTTTCCTCTGGATGCTCCATTTTCCACCCACATTCCAAAGAAGTGCTAATAGGTAATTGGTTCCTGTTAATCACCCCTCAGTGCAGCTCAGTGGCAAAAGAACGAATGGGCACAAGAGAAAGTTGTAGGTCTACAGGGTAATAAGCTGGGGCAAGGTGGGAATGGGACTTGAGACTGCTCTGCTGGAAGCCAGTATGGACCCAATGGGGCAGTTCCATTTAGACCCGTAAGGTTAATTTATTCCACTCTTCACAGCTACCGCCTAGCCTGCTAACCATTTCCACCTTTCTCCTTTCAGTTCTCTTTTCCAGTAACTGCAGCATTGTTTTTATAATCACAAGTAATTCCAATATCCAACGTTGTCTGCAACACTGGGAGATTCACCAGAAATTTCATAATATTTAATCAGATACAGTACTGCTACTCTTCCAAGTTGCTATGTGCCTATATTGGTCCTACAAGCCAACACCACTGAAACAGAACAAACCAAACTGCTGGAGGAACTCAGTGGGTCAGGCAGCATCTGGGGAAGCAGAGGGATGGTCAATGCTTCAGTTTGAGACTGAAGGGCGTGAAGGGGAGATAGCTGGTGTAAAGGAGGTGAGGGGGAGGGGTGAGAAGGAGCTGGCAGGCAATAGATGGAACCAGGTGAGGAGGGAGATGATGGGCAGATGGAACCAGTTGGGGGAGGAGCAGTTGGAGGTAGAGACAGAGGCTCAAAGGTCATATGAGGAGCTATGAATCTGCACTCCAAGGAACCTCTGTACGTCAACAGTTCCAAGGTTGCTGCTATTCCATTCAGACCTCGAGCGCTGTTTGTATGAAGTTAGCAAATTCTTGTGGTTCTCCCTGGTTCGCTCATCCCTCCCCACCCATCCCGTCCACTGGTAATTTGCCCTGCAACCACAGGAGGTGCAACATCCATCTATCCATCGCTGCACCTCCTCCCTCACCACAATCCAAGGACCTAACAGTCCTTCTGGGCGATGCCAAAATTCACAGGTACCTCCTCAAACTCTTCTATTGCATTTGGTGCTTGCAACATGGCCTCCTTTACATCGGCCGGACCAAGTGTAGACAACTCAAACACCATCTATAAGTTTGCCAATGACACCACTGTTGTTAGCAGAATCTCAGATGGCGATGAGGCGGCTTACAGGAGTGAGAAAGATCAGGTTGAGTGGTGTCGCAACAACAACCTCGCACTCAACGTCAGCAAGCCCAAGGAATTGATTGCAGAATTCAGGAAGGGAAGGTCAGGAGAAGACATATTAGTATTCATTGAGGGGTCAGCAATGGCAATCACGAAGAAGGCCCACCAGCGGCTCTACTTCATTGGAGTTTGAGGAGATTTGGTACGTCAAAGACTCTTAAAAATTTCTATAGATGTGCGGTGGAGAGCATTCTGACTGATTGCATCACTGCCTGCTATGGAGGTTCCAATGCGCAGGATCGAAAGAGGCTGCAGAGGGTTATAGACTCAGCGAGCATCATGGACACAACCATCGCCGCCATCGTGGACATCTTCCATCTGCCCATCACCCACACACTTAACGTACTGGATCTTCAAACCCCTCCCCCACTGGTTAGCCCATCACCTCTCCCTTATCTGACTCTACTCATCATCTTCCTTATCAGATTTTAGAATCTGAGCCCTTTATTGTCTCACATGACCTTTCAGCCTGTCTCCTCCTCCACCCTCCCTTCCTCCTATCTGGCTCCATCTGGCCTTCATCCCCCTCTTCACCTCGTTCCACCTACTGCCTGCCAGCCCCTTCCTCTCACCTCCTTATACTGTTTATCCCCTCTCTTCACACTCAATCCTGATGCAGAGTCTCAAACCAAAACGCTGACTATCCCTCTACCTTCACAGATGCTGCCTGACCTGCTAAATTCCTCCAGCAGTTTGTTTCTTGCTCCAGCTTCCAGCATCTGCAGTCTCATGTTTCTACCAAAACAGGCAACCCGAATATACCTTGGTACCAGCACAACTTCACCCAAAACACCCAAATATCGACTCCACAAAGTACTGAACTGGGTCACCAATGTGCAATATCAAAAGCCATTGAGCTAGCCAGTAGCTAAAACCAAAATCAATTTTGTTCAAAATTACACCAATGCAAATTTAAACTTAAATTTATCCATTTTTAATTTATGCAATACAGCCTGAGCCACTTTTAGATCTTTGATTTAGCTTCACAATTTCAATGGTATCTCATATATCAGGAGCCAATTTAGGGGCCGAGAGGTAATGTTGCAGCTATATAGGACCCTGGTCAGACCCCACTTGGAGTAACTGTGCTCAGTTCTGGTCGCCTCACTACAGGAAGGATGTGGAAGCCATAGAAAGGGTGCAGAGGAGAGATACAAGGATTTTGCCTGAATTCGGGGGCATGCCTTATGAAAACAGGTTGAGTGAACTCAGCCTTTTCTCCTTGGAGCGACGGAGGATGAGGGGTGACCTGATAGAGGTGTATAAGATGATAGGCATTGATTGTGTGGATAGTCAGAGGCTTTTCCCCAGGGCTGAAATGGTTGCCACAAGAGGACGCAGGTTCAAGGTGTTGGGGAGTAGGTACAGAGAAGATGTCGGGGTAAGTTTTTTTTACTCAGAGAGTGGTGAGTGCGTGGAATGGGCTGCCGGCAACAGTGGTGGAGGCAGATACGATAGGGTCTTTTAAGAGACTTTTGGATAGGTACATGGAGCTTAGAAAAATAGAGGGCTATGGGTAAGTCTAGTAATTTCTTAGGTAGGGACATGTTCGGCACAACTTTGTGGGCCAAAGGGCCTGTATGTGCTGTAGGTTTTATATGTTTCTATATCAGCTGAAACGAGTTTGAGGTGCCACACAGGTAGACTGGGTGGTGAAGGCAGGGTATGGCACGCTGGCCTTCATCAGATGGGGCCCTGAGTACAAGAACTAGGACGTCATGTTACAGCTGAAAAGGAGTTGCTGAGACCACACCCGGAGTACGTGCGCAGTTCTGAACCTCCCATTTTAATGCAATGGATGCGTGCGTTGGAGAATATTCCTATACAGCTGTAATTATGGACCACCCCATTTTGAAGTTGTATGCTATCCTTGTTTTACATAAATTTCCATTGCCACGTTTGTATAATTACAATATGACAAGATATTAATGACCTCCACTCATACAGACTTTAATATTGCAAAGTATCCCACAGAGCTTCACCCAGGAGTGATTATCAAACAAAATATGATACACAAGATACTAAAACTGATGACCAAAATCTTCCTTAAAAAAAAGATAGGTTTTAACAAGTCTTTAATGAGCTGGAGAGGCAATGCTGAACCCAGCATTGTCCAGGACAGTTCTGACTATGCATGGCTGAGGGACAAAACATACTCTGTATCTCAGTCCGAGCTTTAGGTCACAATAGCTATTGTCACTGCCTCTCATTAAAACTAAGCAAAGCCAGTCCATTTATTTTTAATCCCCAAAGAACATGCAAATTTTAATCACTATTGAGAAAATTTAAAAACACTTTAAACTTAATTTAAATTTCTTTATTCCCACTGTCCTCCCCTCACCCCCCCCCCCCCCCCCCCAAGTGACTACAAATGTGTGCTTGAGACAGACAGATGTTGTTTTAGGTCAATAACCACTCATAACAAGCCACTCTTTCCACAGATACTGCCGGGCCCTGCTGAGGATTTGCAGCATCTACAGGATTACTAAACCGATTTAAAAACAACCAACATCAATACTAATTCTTTTTGCATAATTTTAAGATTTTAAAAGAATTCGTATTCTCTTGAAATGGAACTAACCTCTGTTGGTTTTTAAAATTGCACCCAATTCAGAATGAAGGTTACCTTCCTGAAAATCACAACTTGGTATTGGTTTATTATTGTCACTTGTATCGAGGTACAGTGAAAAGCTTGTCTTACAAACCGATCGTACAGGTTAATTCATTACACAGTGCAGTTACACTGAGTTAGTACAGAGTGCATTGATGTAGTACAGGTAAAAACAGTAACAGTACAGAGTAAAGTGTCACAGCTACAGAGAAAGTGCAGTGCAATAAGGTGCAAGGTCACAACAAGGTAGATCGTGAGGTCATAGTCCATCTCATTGTATACCATGTCGGTTCTGGGACCTCTACTTTTTGTGATATTTATTAACGACTCAGATGAGGGGGTGGAAGGCTGGGTTAGCAAGTTTGCAGATGACACAAAGATTGGTGGTGTTGTGGATAGTGTGGAGGGCTGTCGAAGCTTGCAGAGGGATATTGATAGGATGCAGAGCTGGGCTGACAAGTGGCAGATGGAGTTCAATCCAGAGAAGTGTGAGGTAGTACACTTTGGAAAGACAAACTCCAAGGCAGAGTATAAATGTATCATATAAATGGCAGGATTCTGGGCAGTGTAGAGGAGCAGAGGGATCTGGGGGGTTCATATCCACAGATCACTGAAAGTTGCCTGGCAGGTGGATAGGGTAGTTAAGAAAGTTTATGGGATGTTAGCTTTCATAAATTGGGGAATCGAGTTTAAGAGCCGCGAAGTGATGATGCAGCTTTACAAAACTCTGGTTAGGCCACACTTAAGAGTACTGTGTCCAGTTCTGGTCGCCTCAGTATAGGAAGGATGTGGAGGCGTTGGAAAGGGTGCAGAGGAGATTTACCAGGATGCTGCCTGGATTAGAGAGTATGGATTATGAGGAGAGACTAAAGGATCTGGGGCTGTTCTCATTGGAGAGGAGGAGGATGAGGGGAGACATGATAGAGGTATATAAGATATTGAGGGGAATAGATAGAGTGGACAGCCAGCGCCTCTTTCCCAGGGCACCAATGCTCAAAACAAGAGGACATGACTTTAAGGTATTGGGTGGGAAGTTCAAGGGTAATGTCAGAGGGAGTTTTTTCACCCAGAGAGTGGTTGGTGTATGGAATGCACTACCTGGGGTGGTGGTGGGAGGCTGATACATTGGACAAGTTCAAGAGATTGTTAGATAAGCATATGGAGGAATTTAAGTTAGAGGGATATGTGGAGGAAGGGGTTAGATAGTCTTAGGTGTGGTTTGAAGGGCAGCACAACGTGGTGGGCCAAAGGGCCTGTACTGTGCCATATTGTTCTATAAGGGAACCACTCAATAGTCTTATCACAGTGGGGTAGAAACTGTCCTTAAGTCTGGTGGTACATGCCCTCAGGCTCCTGTATCTTCTACCCGATGGAAGAGGAGAGAAGGGAAGAATGTCCCGGGTGGGTGGGGTCTTTGATTATTCTGGCTGCTTCACCAAAACAATGAGGAGGTAAAGACAAGAGTCCAAGGAGGGGAGGCTGGTGTCCGTGATACGCTGGGCTGCGTCCACAACTCTCTGCAGTTTCTTGCAGTCCTGGGCAGAGCAGTTGCCATTCCAAGCCGTCATACATCCAGATAGGATGCTTTCTATGGTGCATTGGTAAAAGTTGGTGAGAGTCAAAGGGGACATGTCGAATTTCTTTAGCCTCCTGAGGAAGTAGAGGCGCTGGTGAGCTTTCCTGGCCGTGGCATCTATGTGATTTGACCAGGCTGTTGGTGATGTTCACTCCCAGGAACTTGAAGCTCTCAACCCTCTAGACCTCAGCACCATTGACGTGGTATTTAAACTCTATGTCACAAGTTTAGGCACCGTCATCCCAGTTCTTATTTTGATCATAAACAGCAGCACTGAATTGTCAGTGTAGAGTGCAAACATAAAAGGATATTTGAAAAGCTAACGTGAGAAACCTCAAAAAATACTTTGGTTGGTGCATTCAAAAAGTTCTCGGTATCACTCTTGAATTACAAGGAAAACTATACCCTTCAGCTGGTGAAGGCAATTGCAAATGCATTAATGGTCATTCCATCCCACCTACTCCTGCTGTGAAGGTAGTTGACAAACGACTGATGGTTTCCTGCTAAAGGTGCTTCACCAAAAGATTTGTGGTGTAATACAGGTGACCCCCTACATTACAGCAGTCCAGATGATGGAAATTCACTTTACGGAAATCACAAATCTCTACCAAAATGTCCAAGGTAAGGAATAAAAATTCACTCTCACAAAATTTCAGTGAAAAAGGTAAATAAATAGAATTTATTTTTTCCACCAACTGTCATTTCTTTACACATGCACAGATGACATGGCTTCACGTTACAGAAAATTCGTGATACGGACTGTTTTCTGGTTGTCACCTGCAGTCAGTTTGTTCACAAATTACCTTTGGGGTGAAGCAGCAGTACTTGGAACTTAAAAGCACGAGTGAGAGCCACATTCTTCTAAGAAAAGCATCTGACTGGAAATAGGAATAAAATAGGTCAACCAGTCAGTTCTTCATATTGAGGATAGTTGGTCTGGTTAACCTCCACTGTTGCCTTTATATTAACCACCAAACACAAGGAGATGACTATGAAGACAAAGCAAAAAAAACAGGGCAAGTGCTTCAAGAGTAGAGATCCAATAACATTAACCAATTGCATTTGCAGTAACAAGGTGTATTTAATAAAAAAAATTTCTAGTGTCTGCTGCTACTCCTTAAAATTTTCTTAGAATGGTCGCACAGTGATGATCCGGTCCACCGTGCCTCCGGTTGAACAGAATCCACACTGCAATGTAGGAAGCCGTTTGCCAGCCATTGGGCAGTACTTTCTACAGTAAGACTTGTCTCCTTTCTTGAAGTTGGTCACATTTACCCCAGTACCCCGGAACATCCTCCACTTCCCAAATATGGGCTCAGAGGCTAGGAATTTGTGACTGAAGCTCTTCACGTCAGGTTTTACATTTTCAGCTGGGATCCAGTCTCCTTCCAAGGTCTTGTTATTTTTGAGTTAGGATATGACCTTCCTGACACCTTCTTCATCAGGAGTGGTGGCAAGGTTAGTCTGGATAGGTCACTGTGGGATGGAGTCTAGTGCACTCACAACAAGGTCAGAGATGCAGTTGAGAAGGTCTTTAAAGACTTCCGGTGGGTGTTGACTACCTTGCTGCCCCTGATGAATTCACACCCTTAATGGCATTCAATAGGGGTTAGCAGGGACATGAAAAAACCCTCTTGAAATACCACTGTCACAGAAATTGGTCTCCATTGTTGCTTGCTCCACAAGGGTATGCAAGCCAAGATATTAATCAATGGAGCTTCAACAGAACCATTCACAGTGAAGTCTAGCATCACACAAGCTGGGGTGTTTTTGGGGGAATCTTTCTTGCTGCAGTGTGGAATTGCTTCTCCAAACTTCTTGCAGGAGTGAAGCTAATCTTCAGAACTAATGGGAAGCTGCTCAACTCCAGAACCGAAGTTACCCAAATCCCAGCAATCAAGCTACAAGATGCAACCAGTGCTTGCATTCGTGCACACTCAGAGGCTGAGCTCCTAGCCATCATCAAACTTTCCACTGAAGCACGAGAGGTTGGGCCTCAAACTCGACATCTGCAAAATGAGCATCCTGTACCAACCTACAGCTAAACCATACTACCCTGACTTTAGAGATTCACGGGAGTCTACTTTTCCAGGGTCTCTTCCCTCATCTCGAGAGCCACCTCTCAGTGAAGGCAAACATCAATGAATACATTCAACACCACCTTCAATGCACCAGCAAAGCTTTTGATCAATTAAGGAAAAGGATGTTTGAAAATCAAGACTCAGGCTTGACACAAAACTCATTGCCTACTAAGCAGCAGTGATCCCTGCCCTTGCATATGCTTCTGAGAATGGGACTACCTACAGCAGGCATCTCAAGACACTGGAAAAACAACACCCACACTGGCGTCTCCATAAAATCCTCCAAATTCATTGGAAAGACAGATGAACCAACACCAGCGTCATCTCTCAAGCCAACAACCCCAGTATTAAAACCACAATTAGTTGACTACGTTGGGCAGGCCACTTTATCCACATGCCTGTTACCAGACTCCCAAAACAGACAATACACCAAGCTCTATCGTGGGGATAGATTTCCCGAAGGACTGTGGAAAAGATTCAGGGATGCATTCTTTGAAGAAATGCTACATCCCAACAGACTCCTGGAGATCTCTGGCCCATGATCATTCAAAGTGGGGAAGGAGCACTCAGAACGGCATTGCAAACCTCAAAACCATATGTTGGTAGGACACAAAGATCACAAGTAAGCAGAAGGAGCACACCACCCACAAACTGCCCACCTTGTCAATCACCACCTGCCCCATCAATAGAAGATGCTGTAGGTCCCGCACTGGCCTTATCAGAACCCACAAAACCGACATGGAAGCAAGTCATCTGTGACCAAGATGTCAAGGTACAACATCAAGTAGAATAGTGAAATCTGAATTCCCCATTCCATCAACCCAGTTCCAACACTAAATTATTTAAATCACAGAAGGTCCATGTAAAGAGGAAAGCAACTGAATCACTACCTCAGGTATCGGACCTTTAGGAAAGGTTTTTTCTCTCCCCCCCAAAAAATAAGCAATTTTTTTTTGAAAGTTAGGAAATAATTGAAGTAGGAAAATCAAACACACAATAAATACAATGATAATGAAGCATTTAAACAGAAAAATATATAATTTCTATGTTCTAATATCAATGAGATATATTGGAAGGCTATTAAAATACATAAAGGATAGTCAATAGCCAAGTTTGGGGATGGATTGAGGTGTAGGGCATGTTTGCCATGGAAACAAGGAAAGATGGCAAAAAGATCGTCAAGGCCTTTTGCCCAAGCTGACACCTCTTTCAACATATTGGTGCTCCCATCTCAATCCCAGCTTCTCTTCACACAGAGAGGTAGGAGTTAGATTCTGATTTATTACTACAACATTGTCACTTCCAACCTCCCCACCATTCTACTGTTCAAATAGGCCAGTTATGTACAGTCAGAGGAACAGGTATTTTCAAGATTTGTAAGAACTCTAAACTTGGCGTGGTACTTTTTAAATTTGACGAAACTCCTGAGCTGATCCCATTAAGCATGTTTAACTAAATCTTGGACAAAGACACAGATTGCATTTACATTGCAGACACCCAAACACTCTCCTGTCCTCTTCTACTTTACAGCATAAAAATGACACAGATTTCTCTCCAAGTACTTAACCTTGCAAAAGTGACAACTCAGCTTTTGAATAAAATTAAATCAAACAATCCACGCTATTACAGTGCCAGCAACCCAGGTTCAATTCCAGTCACTGCCTGTAAGGAGTTTGTACGTTCTCCCCGTGTCTGCATGGGTTTCCTCCAGGTGCTCCGATTTCCTCCCACATTCCAAAGATGTACATGTTAGGAAGTCATCTTCTCCATGGATTGCCACCTTGTTGTGGTGGAGAAGCTTGTGTGGTCCCGAGATTGACACCGTCTGGAGCTATGCTCCTGGTAGGGTCACCCATGGTGGTAAGGTCAACGGTGAGGTCCCTGACAAAGAACAATCCAACCAAGACCTCAACGGTGGAACAGGCGGACGAAGTTATTTTGAACTCAACAGCTGTGAAGGCGGATGAAGGCTGCAACAAATCCATCAGCTCCATCGTCGTGCTTTCCATGCCATTGGAATCAGTTGGTTGATTTGTGAAGTATCGTGTGCTTTTTGTAGTGCAACATTAAGTACATGTTAAACAAACACACGCACAGGTGTCTTCGCTCTGGGCTAAAGTGAGGCAGCAACAACCAAAGCCTGATCTGCCATCTAGAACTACCTGTCCTGAATGCAGAAGAATTTTCAGAGCCAAGATTGGACTCATGAGCCATTGAGAGCCCATAAATAGATCAACGGAACGAAGACCATCATCCTTGACCTCGAGGGATAGCCACAATGACAACGAGAAAGTTGTGGGCACGCCGGAAGCGTGGCAACACTTGTGGGCTGCCCCCAGGACACTCTACGCAAAAGATGCATTTCACTGTGTGTTTCAATATACAATAAAGATATCTCATCTCATGTTGTCCATTTCCTGAGATAGCCAGTTCTACATTCTCACCACTCCCCAAGAAAGAATTTTCTTTTGATTTCCTAAACTGATTGCCTCCAGTTTCTCTTTTACCCATAAAGAACTCCTTGAATATCTCTACCATCAACACATGTTTGGTCATGCCTCAACATTCTCTTCTCAAAACAAACTGAGATACAGTCCATCCTTTCCTGAAAGTTACACCTCCTGGTAATCATCCTTGAGCGAGAAATCTTTCACAATCTCCTAATGCCTCCATGCATTTTTGTTTTAAACACACAGTGACAACCTGAAACATACAGTACTTCACATGTAATTTATTCAACACAGGTTAAGCATAAATTTACAGTTAGAACATGGTTCCTGTCTGTTACAACCTTATCAAACTGCATCACAACTTCTAGCCACATGTACTTGAACTTTTCCATCCTTCTCTTCTCCTCCATATCGATTCTTATTTTCTACATAGTATGTGACCTCAATTCTTACCAAAATACAATTCCACATTTGTACATACTTAAATTCATGCACCAATTATAAACACATACTGGATGTTGAAGATCACCACAGTACTACCCCAAGATTCAAGTTCTCCTGCTTTCCTGATCAATGTTTTTCAGTTAACCAACCGAAAAAAGATTATTCTCTTGAAGCCAGCTAAGAACAACTGCTCAGCTGGCTTTTGTAGAAGTGTTGCTGCATTTCAAAAAGCAATTCATTGTGTGATGCATTTTATCCATATTGACAACACAAGCAGGTTCTGTATAAACACAAGCTCTTCTTTCTCCTGTCAGTATGACTGATACTGCCCCTGCCTGTACCAGTGACGCATTATCTTCCATAGTTACCTAGGAAAGTAGTATTTTTATATCCACTGTAAATATCTATTTTTATTTTAAACATATGTATTTTCAGAGAATCATAAAATTTGCAACAGGCTCCAATAATGTATTCACCTGTCTCCCATTTGGTACATTAGGCTATAAATTCACAGCACTGGAGAATGGCAAACCAAGTTCCTCGATGACTGGAGAGGCAAAAAATAGTTCAAGAAACATTCAGTTTGGTAGCTGATGAATTAGCAAACTATCCACGCTACAGATTTAAAATGTCAGCTGAAGTGCCAAGGTGCCAAGAAGCAAAATAATGAAGATCTCTGATCAAGGAAATTGAATGAACGTTTGAAATACCAGCTATTGTGGATGGACCAAAGTGGATCGCTTTCAGACAGAACCAGTGCCTCAAAGCTGAACAATTTCATGAAAAAGCTACATTATACAAAACTGTTGCAAGAAATTTTAATGCAAACAAGAATCGCTGACATTGAGACAAAATGAGATCACTTGTCAAGTTGAGACACAGAAGGCCAGGATCAGGTTGGAGGAACAACACCTCATATTCCGCCTTGGGAGTCTCCAACCTGACAGCCCCAACATCGATTTCTCTAACTTCTGGTAACCCCACCCTTCTTTTTCTTCCCCCCCCCACCCCTTTGTCATTCCTGTAGTTCCCTTCCCCCACCTTGATGACCTGCCCATCTCCTCCCCTCCCCCATCCTTTATTCTACGGTCCACTGCCCCATCCTACCAGATTCCTTCAGTTTTCAGCCCTTTGCCTCTTCTACCTATCACCTCTCAGTTTATTATTACATCTTCACCCCCTCCCCCCCACTACCTTCCCCCTCACCTCTCCCCTGCCAGCCTGTGCTCCTCCCCCCCCCCCACCCCCCCCCCCCCCCCCCCCCCCCCCCCCCCCCCCCCCCCCCCCCCCCCCCCCCCCCCACCTTCTTATTCTGGCTTCCGCCCTCTTCCTTTCCAGTCCTGATGAAGGGTCTCGACCTCAAACGTCGACTGTTTATTTCCCTCCATGGATGCTGCCTGACCTGCTGAGTTCCTCCAGCACTTTGTGTGTGTTGTTCACGTCATTATTGACTTGGGATTGGGAGCTGCTGGAAATTACTTATTGCCCATACCCAAGTTGGTGTTGTGGGACCCTTTGGCTTTATATCATTAATAAATTGACTGCCAGGCCAGTTCGTCCAATTGCAGTGTCCAGAGGAGGTTTACAAGAATGATCCCAGGAATGAAAGGGTTAATGTGTGAGGAGCATTTGATGGTTCTGGGCCTGTACTCTCTGGAGTTTAGAAGGATTGGGGGGTGGGGGTGGGGCTGGGGGGGGAGTGGTGTGGAATCTCATTGAAACCTACCGAATATTGAAAGACCTGGATAAAGTGGACGTGGAGAGGATGTTTCCAGTAGTGGGAGAGTCCAGGATCCGAGGCACAGCCTCAGAATAGGTGTACTTTATAGCAGAGATGAGGAGGAATTTCTTCAGCCAGAGGGTGGTGAATCTGTGGAATTCATTCCCACAGAGGGCTGTGGAGGCCAAGTCATTGGGTATGTCTAAAGCGGAGGTTGATAGGTTCTCGATTAGTAAGGGTGTCAAAGGTTATGGGGAGAAGGCAGGAGAATGGGGTTGAGAAGAAAAAATAAATCAGCCATGATCGAACGATGGGCCAAATGGCCTAATTCTGCTCCTAAGTCTTATGGTCCAACTGCAGCTGTATGAGAGTGGAGTTGTAGAATAGCCCAGACACACAGGTTTCCCTCTCTGGTAAACCAAATGAGTTCTTTGAATTCTGATAATTTTATGGCCACTTTCACTGATCACGTTACACCGAATTCAAATTCTCAAACTGCCATGGTCGGATTTTAACTGGCTTACTAGGTCCAGAAACACTAATGCTGTACCAATGCACAATTCTGACAAATGGGGTATCACTGTTTAACAAATTTATCTCAACACAGGGGTCAATAACAATATCGGTCTCAAACAAGATAATTACATGTTGCTTAAACTACAACCCTACAAAACCTTATCTAGTCGAGAGATGTTGTTTAGTGTGATAAGCAGCAGTAAACACTGAACCACAAGTTTTCATCCAAAAGATCGAACATTTTATGATCAAAAATGAAATATTCCTGTAATGGAACTGTAGATCATATTAAACTGCTAGACTCTCTCAACTAAAGGCAAGGGAAGAGAAGCATGCAACACATTTGACCACTTCCGCCACAATGTTGTTGTTGCCTGTCCTGTTCACATGGGGACCTCATGATGATACCCTGCCAGGCACAGTTAGACAACAAACAAAACTTTATATTCTCAACACCACAAAGGTTGAAGAAAGATGCTTTCACTGACCAAAAACAAAACTGTGGTCAATGTCTTAATTGAACCAATATTTAATAAATTTGTTTAAGTCTAAAAGTTCTTTGAACGACTGCAACTTAAATCTTATGGGGAATATAAGAACAAAAATTCATTGAGCAGCCGTAATTTATCACTCAAATCTCATTCTTCTTGCATTATCCAGAGCAGCTAAATTATGGTAGTGTAAATGAGATCTGGGGTCTGCTGGCAAGGGCATCCCAAGTTTCTTTCACAACCCAAATGGCCTGTTAGGACAGTTGAAGGTCAACCATGATATGAGATTGGAGTTTCCTTCCCTAGAGAGTTTTAGTTTTAAATAACATTGGCAACTTTGTCATCTCTTTCCAGAGTATTTAGTTTCTGCACCAAATCCAAATTCTTAAACTGACTTGTTTGAATTCCCATCATCTGGAATGTTGCTTCAGTCACCTGGATTACAGGTCCAGTAACAATCAACACACTGCTGTACCCACAAAACGTTGATAATGACCATGTTTATTTTAAACTCAGCCAAAACAGTAGGTATTTTGTTCTTCCAAACCAGTGTTTGGACTGAATACTTTAAGTTGTTCTTCACCAGCACAAAACACGAGTTGGTGTACTAGAAGCAATCTAAATGCATTTAATATACACACTAGTTTTTTTTTCAGAAAACCAACATTGCTAGCAACAACATTAAGTCGTTTACAAAATTGAAGACACCTTCACGCACCACTCAATCTTTCCAGCAGATTCCGTACTGAACAGCTCTTAAAAGCAATTGGTGGACTTTAAAAAAATGTACTTTGTGCAGTGTCACAGGAAATTCTAGTTCATTCAGACATGGACAAGGTTGTCTTCTTGAAATAAAATTGTTAATATCTGACTGGATTCAACAACAGTTTGTACTGAAGTAGCACTTCAAATAACAAACATTCTCAACTACACTTTAAAAGGAAGCAGGAACATGACGAAGAAAGTGGGAGCAGTGGCTAGAATATGATGATATTTTACAATGCATAATAAATGTATTGAATTTTATTTCATATTTTGTATTCTTCACCCAAACATGCAAACAATGAGCTTACGAGGACACGATTTAAGCACATATGACAATTAAAAACTCCTCTTTCATTCATTTCCATGCAGAACAATATCTGACAACACAATAAACAAGCTCAAGAACACAACAACGCATTGTACAGATTTACCTGACGTGGCTTGTAATGGAGGAATTAAGGCCCTGGGGAGGGTGCAGGGCAAGGCATCAGATCATTGAGAAACTACAATTAAGTACAGCTGTTGGGAATCTGGAATTGTTGGGGGTTTTGATTGAGTAATATGGAGAAACCATCTCCACTGGTAGGACCATAAACAGATTTAAAGAAACCCAAAATATAAACAGAAAATGCAGGAAAGACTAAACAGTTCAGACTGCATCTGTTTGTTTCCACACTTAGCCTTTCAGGTCGAGAGCCTTTAGCTAGGCTCTGACGGACTAGGACCAACCTGATTTAATTGGAGATCTATAAATGCAAACACAATAGCCAAACAACCACTTGATTTGCAGCACAATTTCATGACAAAACGCAAATAAAATAATAAATCTACAGAACAATTTTCATTCCGATTCCCAGCAATCTCTCCTGATTGCAAGAGAGCTTTAAAGGCAGCAACGTGTGCAGGGCTTTGTAACTGGGAAGTGCCAGGGTGGGTGGCTGGCTCTAAATAATACTCAAAGTAACTGCACGAAAACCACATTGAAGAATGAGATGTTGTACACTGATTGAAGATGGACTGCAACACCCAGGCCAGGGAGAGGGCAGGGTGGGCGCAAACATGTGGAGGAGGAAGTGCGAGAAGGAGCTCAGCGAGGTGAGACAGTCCAAAGGAAGGAGGGAGGCAGGGACCTGAGGCAAATGGGCAAAATGGTGAGCGGGAAGTGGGACTATCATGAATCTGTGATTAGGCTAGTGCCTTGCGAGGATGTGGGGAGGGGAAGAGGGTGGAGGGGAAGAGGGTGGAGGGGGGAAGAGGGTGGAGGGGGAAGAGGGTGGAGGGGGTGGTGGAGAGCAGGGTGTGGATGGGGGAGGGGAGTGGGTAGTTGGGGGTGGGGCAGAGAGAGGGGGTGGGGGGGAGGGGGGGAGGGGGGGAGGGAGGGGGAGGGGGGGAGGGAGGGGGAGGGGGAGGGAGGGGGAGGGGGGGAGGGGAGGGGGAGGGGGGGAGGGGGGAGGGGAGGGGGGAGGGGAGGGGGGAGGGAGGGGGGGAGGGGGAGGGGAGGGGGGGAGGGGGGAGGGGAGGGGGGGGAGGGGGGGAGGGGGGAGGGGGAGGGGGGAGGGGGAGGGGGAGGGGGAGGGAGGGGGGGAGGGGAGGGGGGGGAGGGGGAGGGGGGAGGGGGGGGAGGGGGGGGAGGGGGAGGGGGGGGAGGGGAGGGGGGGGATGGGAGGGGAGGGGGGAGGGGGAATAGGGGAGGGGGGGGAGGGAGGGGGAGGGAGGGGGAGGGAGGGGGAGGGAGGGGGAGGGGGGAGTGAGGGGGTGGGGGAGTAAGGGGGAGGGGGGAGTAAGGGGGAGGGAGGGGGAGGGAGGGGGGAGGGAGGGGGGAGGGAGGGGGGAGGGAGGGGGGAGGGAGGGGGGAGGGGGAGGGAAGGGAGGGGGAGGGGGTGGGGGGAGGAGGGGAAGGGGGAGAGGAGAAGGGGGAGGGGAGTGGAGAGTAAGGGTGTGGGGTAGGGGGGAGTAGGGGTGTGGTGGGGTAAGGGGGATGGGGGGTAAGGGGAATGGGGAGTGTGGGGGGGGTGGGGGAGGGGAATGAGGGAGGAAGGGGGATGAGGAGGGGGGGATGAGGAGGGGGGATGAGGAGGGGGGGATGAGGAGGGGGGATGAGGAAGGGGGGATGAGGAGGGGGGATGAGGAAGGGGGATGAGGAGGGGGGATGAGGAGGGGGGATGAGGAAGGGGGATGAGGAGGGGGAGATGAGGAAGGGGGGATGAGGAGGGGGGGATGAGGAGGGGGGGATGAGGAGGGGGGATGAGGAGGGGGGGATGAGGAAGGGGGGGAGTGGGTGCAATCACCAGCGGACCAAGGCCCTGTGCCACCGCCGGGCGCTCAGTTGTGTGGGGAGACGGGGTGAGGTGAGGGGGTGGGGGTGAGGTGAGGGGGTGGGGGGTGAGGGGTGGGGGGGAGGTGAGGGGGGGAGGTGAGGGGGGGAGGTGAGGGGGGTGGGGGGAGGTGAGGGGGGTGGGGGGGAGGTGAGAGGGGTTGGGGTGAGGGGTGGGGGGGAGGTGAGAGGGGTTGGGGTGAGGGGTGGGGGGAGGTGAGAGCGGTTGGAGTGAGGGGTGGGGGGAGGTGAGAGGAGGGGGTGAGGGTCGGGGGTGAGGGGAGGGGGTGTGGGCGGTTGGGGGGAGGGGTGGGGGGGAGAGGAGGGTGGGTTGGGATGAGGGGTGGGGTTGGGGGTGAGAGGTGGGGGGGAGGGGGGTGGGGTTGGGGGTGAGGGGTGGGGGTGAGGGGTTTTGGTGAGAGGAGGGGGGTTGGGGTGAGGGTTTTTGGTGAGAGGAGGGGGGTTGGGGTGAGGGGTGGGGGTGAGAGGAGGGGGGTTGGGGTGAGGGGTGGGGGTGAGAGGAGGGGGGTTGGGGTGAGGGGTGGGGGTGAGAGGAGGGGGGTTGGGGTGAGGGGTGGGGGTGAGAGGAGGGGGGTTGGGGTGAGGGGTGGGGGTGAGAGGAGGGGGGTTGGGGTGAGGGGTGGGGGTGAGAGGAGGGGGGTTGGGGTGAGGGGTGGGGGTGAGAGGAGGGGGGTTGGGGTGAGGGGTGGGGGTGAGAGGAGGGGGGTTGGGGTGAGGGGTGGGGGTGAGAGGAGGGGGGTTGGGTGAGGGGTGGGGGTGAGAGGAGGGGGGTTGGGGTGAGGGGTGGGGGTGAGAGGAGGGGGGTTGGGGTGAGGGGTGGGGGTGAGAGGAGGGGGTTTGGGGTGGGGGTGAGAGGAGGGGGGTTGGGGTGAGGGGTGGGGTGAGAGGAGGGGGGTTGGGGTGAGGGGTGGGGGTGAGAGGAGGGGGGTGAGGGGGAAGTGGGGAGGGGTGAGGGGGAGGTGAGGGGGTTGGGGTAAGGGGGAGGGGTGGGGGTGAGAGGAGGGGGGTGGGGGTGAGGGGGAGGGGTGGGGGTGAGGGGGAGGGGTGGGGGTGAGAGGAGGGGGTTGGGGTGAGGGGGAGGGGTGGGGGTGAGAGGAGGGGGGTTGGAGTGAGGGGGAGGGGTGGGGGTGAGAGGAGGGGGGGTTAGGGTGAGGGGTGGGGGTGAGAGGAGGGGGGTTGGGGTGAGGGGTGAGAGGAGGGGGGTTGGGGTGAGGGGTGGGGGGTGGGGGTGAGAGGAGGGGTGTTGGGGTGAGGAGGGGGGTTGGGGTGAGGGGTGAGAGGAGGGGGGGTGGGGTGAGGGTGAGGGGTGGGGGTGAGTGGAGGGGGATTGGGGTGAGGGGTGAGAGGAGGGGGGGTGGGGTGAGGGGTGGGGGTGAGAGGAGGGGGGTTGGGGTGAGAGGAGGGGGGTGGGGTGAGGGGTGAGAGGAGGGGGGGTGAGGGGTGAGAGGTGGGGGGGTGAGGGGTGAGAGGTGGGGGGTGAGGGGTGAGAGGTGGGGGGGTGAGAGGTTGGGGTTGAGAGGTGGGGGGTGAGGGGTGAGAGGAGGGGGGGTGAGGGGTGAGAGGAGGGGGGGTGAGGGGTGAGAGGAGGGGGGGTGGGGTGAGGGGTGGGGGTGAGAAGAGGGGGGGTGGGGTGAGAGGAGGGGGGTGGGGTGAGGGGTGAGAGGAGGGGGGGTGGGGTGAGAGGAGGGGGGGTGGGGTGAGGGGTGGGGGTGAGAGGAGGGGGGTTGGGGTGAGGGGTGAGAGGAGGGGGGGTGGGGTGAGGGGTGGGGGTGAGAGGAGGGGGGTTGGGGTGAGAGGAGGGGGGGTGGGGTGAGAGGAGGGGGGGTGGGGTGAGAGGAGGGGGGGTGAAGGGTGGGGGGTGGGGGTGAGAGGAGGGGGGTGGGGGTGAGAGGAGGGGGGGTGAAGGGTGGGGGGGTGGGGGTGAGAGGAGGGGGGTGAAGGGTGGGGGGGTGGGGGTGAGAGGAGGGGGGTGGGGTGAGAGGAGGGGGGGTGAAGGGTGGGGGGGTGGGGGTGAGAGGAGGGGGGTGGGGTGAGAGGAGGGGGGGTGAAGGGTGGGGGGGTGGGGTGGGGGTGAGGGGTGAGAGGAGGGGGGGTGGGGTGAGGGGTGGGGGTGAGAGGAGGGGGGTTGGGGTGAGGGGTGAGAGGAGGGGGGGTGGGGTGAGGGGTGGGGGTGAGAGGAGGGGGGTTGGGGTGAGGGGTGAGAGGAGGGGGGGTGGGGTGAGGGGTGGGGGTGAGAGGAGGGGGGGTGAGAGGAGGGGGGGTGAAGGGTGGGGGGGTGGGGTGAGAGGAGGGGGGGTGAAGGGTGGGGGGGTGGGGGTGAGAGGAGGGGGGTGGGGGTGAGAGGACGGGGGTTGCGGACCACCTCCCGACCGCCGCCCTTTCACAGGTCCGGCCGGAGTTGCCCGGCCCAGCCCGGCGGAATGTCCCAGCCCTCCGGCCCCAGGCCTACCCGCTCGGCTCCAGCCGCCGCTCGCCCTCCGTCCGCCGCCGCGTCTGTCACCCGCTCCCCCGCACTCATTGGCCGTCCTGAGCCAGCCCCCGCCACACGGCGGGAGGGACCACCGGCCCGACCAATCACACCAGCGGCTTCCTCCTTCTGTCTTCCCATTGGAGAAAACTAATGTCAATCATGCATGGGCCGGCGCTTGGACAACAGTAAAATTACTATTGGATTATTGGACGTCACTCAACACGACTCGGCCACTTTCTAAATTTCTATTGGCTAAAGTTCAGGCCAATCGAAGAGGGGGTGGTGCTAAAGCTCCAGGCTCCATGACTATTGGATAATATTTATGTCAATCGCATACCGCCCCTAAGGATCTTATTGCTATTGGACAATATTGATATCAATGACAGAATAGGTGCACGATCATTTAATTATTATTGGATAATTTAGTGTCAATCAACCATTGGGCGTTTCCATTTGTTGCATCTGATGTGCACCAACCAATGGAGGGCCGCACCAGCCACGAATATAAACTCAATTGGATGGATTTACACCAACCAATAGTGGATATGTTGAACAGAGGTTTGGTTGCTATTGGATAAAATTAATATCAATCAAATATGGGGCGGTTGCTTCAACTCAGAGTTTGGTTTCCATTGGGTGATTGGGATGTCACTCCAACAGAACCACTGACCATAATATTGTTGACACTGATGCATCAGTGAACCGAATGTAACATTCCTGAAATGAAAACAGAAAATAATGCAAATACTCAGCAGGTTAGGCAGCATCTGTGGGAGGAAAAACAAGAGTTGAATGGAGACACAGGAGACTGCAGCTGCCGGAATCTGGAGCAACACACAATCTGCTGGAGGAGCTCAGCGGGTCGAGCAGCGTCCGTGGGAGGAAAGGAATTGTCAACGTTTTGGGTCTGGTACCACCAGGCTCAAGGACAGCTTCTACCCCACTGTGACAAGACTATTGAACGGTTCCCTTATACAATGAGATGGACTCTGACCTCACGATCTACCTTGTTGTGACCTTGCACCTTATTGCACTGCACTTTCTCTGTAGCTGTGACAATTTACTCTGTACTGTTACTGTTTTTACCTGTACTACATCAATGCACTCTGTACTAACCCAATGTAACTGCGCTGTGTAATGAATTGACCTGTACGATCGGTTTGCAAGACAAGTTTTTCACTGTACCTTGGTACAAGTGACAATAATAAACTAATACCAATACCAAACCCTGCATCAGGAGAGGGGAGATGGGCTGTATAAAGTGGGGACGGGGAGTGGTGGGACAAGCCGGTGATAGGTAAATCAAGGAGGGGTGAAAGATGACCGGCAGGTGGATCCAGGTAGGGGAGAGAGAGCTGGGAGACAGAGACAGGTGGGTGATAGGTGGAGGCAGCTGCTGGACGGAAATAAACAGGAACACAAAAAGCTACGTGTTGGAATCTGATACGTAAGGAAGGTGATAACGGGAACCATTAGAGGAGAGGTGATAGGCAGGTGGAACCAGAGGCAGATAGGGGAGGGGATGGGAGGGAAGCCAATGGGTAGACAGTGTGTGTACTGGATGGATGGAACCAGGAGGGGCAGGGGAACAAAGATGGGGGAACAGGACAAAAATGAGAGGACTGGAGGAGAGAGAGGGGTGGGAACGGGGGAAAACACGCCAGAGGGGAGACGTTTAATGTTTTGGGTCCGAGACCCTTTCTCGTAACTGAGGTAGAAAACAAATTAGTTTTAAATTGTAGAGGAGAGTGGGAGGTGATGGATAGGACAAAGGGAATATCTGTCAGGGTGAGGTCAGGGTTGCAATACAGATAAATAGGGAGGCAGCATCGTAGCACAGCTGGTAGAGCCACTGCCTCACAGCGCCAGTGACCCAGGTTCAATCCTGACCTCGGGTCCTGTCTGTGTGGAGTTTGCATGTTCTCCCTGTGACTGCATGGATTTCCTCAAGGTGCTCCCATAGACGGGCAGGTTGTGAGGTTAATTGTCCACTGTAGAATGCCCCTCATATGGAAGCAAGTGGTAGAATCAGGGGGAAGTTGATGGGAATGTGGGGAGAAAAAATGGGGTGAATGTAGGTTTGTAAATGGGTGGTTGATGATCACGGTGGACTCAGTGGGCCGAAGGGCCTGTTTCCGTGCTCTGAGTTTCTCTGACTCTAGGTCATCTGGTTAAAAGGTTAATGGGGACAGTGAGACGGAGAATGCTTTCTCTGTTTCGCAAACCTAGAAACAGGAGTTACAATTTTAAAAGAAGGGGCTGCCCCTTTAAGAGAAAGATGAGGTGAATTCTTTTTCTCCCAGTGGGTCGCTGGCCTTTAGAATTCCCGTCCTTAATAGGCTGTACAAGTGGAGTCTTTGAGTATTTTTTTTCACAGGATCATAGAAATCTACAGCACAGAAATGGGCCCTTTTACCCCACTTCGTCTATGCTGACCGTGATGCCTATTTACACTAACGCTGGAGAAACTCCAGCGTCCAAGTTCCTCCAGCATCACTGTGTTTTTCATCTAGATTCCAGCATCGGCAGTCCTTTGTTTCTCCTATTTACACTAATCCCGTTTGCCCGCATTAGGCCTGTATCCCTCTCTGTCTTTCCTATCCAAGTATCCGTCCAAATGCCTTTCAAACGTTGCAATTGTATCCACCTCCACCACCTCCTCTGGCAGCTCGTTCCATACACCCACCACCCTCTGTGTGAAAAACCTACCACTCAGATCTCCTTTAAATGTCTCCCCTCTCACCTTAAACCTGTGCCCTCTAGTTCAAGACTCCTATGTCTTGGGACTCTGACTATCTACCCTACCTCTGCAGCTCATAATTTTATGAATCTCTATAAGGTCACCCCTCAGCCTCCTACGTTCCAGTGAGAACAAACCCAGTCTATCAAATCTCTCCTTATAACTAAAGTCAAAGTCGAGTTTATTGTCAGATGCACAAGTCCGTGTGTGCACAGGTACAATGAAAAACTTACTTGCAGCAGAATCACAGGCACATAGCATCAGATAAGCAGCATTCACAAGAAAAACATAAATTAAACATAAATTATACACAATTTTTACAAGAAAGGACACAATTAAAACAAAAAAAAAGTCCATTTAAACTACAGCCCTCGATTCCAGGCAACATCCTAATGAATCTCTTCTGCACTCTCTCCATTGCTCCCACATCCTTCCTGTTGTGTCGCAACCAGAACTGTGCACAACTGTTTGAGAAAGAGGCAGGTAGATTTTCGATAAGTAAGGGAGAGAGAGAGAGACAACCTGATGTAGGTGGAAATGCAGACAGATTAGCCATTGATATTAAATGGGAGAGCAGGGGCTTGGTCCTAATTTGCCTGCATGAAATAGAAACAGAATGGAGATGTGATGGAGGTGGGTCTTTCTGTTGGTCTAAAACTCAGTTCTGCATCAAATTTGAGGCCAAAGTCCCAAACACTAAGTTGGAGGTCGAGCCTCAGACTACGGCCAGAGAGGGGGATGGAGTCAAGGGTTGGGGATCAGTGAAAGTGGCGTGAACTGAGAAAGGCAGCTTCGGATGTCTGCGTTCATTACCTGGAAGGCGGACCAGCGACGATACAACTCTGAGGCTGAGGAAGGGTCAAGGTGGAGTTGGGTGCCATCGAAGTATGTAAATTCCAATGTGTGAACAGGATAAAGTCGCTGAGGGAAATCCAGAGATGAGAATGTAGGAGGGGGCCCAGGTTCAATCCCAGGGGCAGCCGGGGGGAAGGGTTTGGGAGCAGGAAGAGGAACCACTGCTGCTCCTTCTCCAGCCATGCCTGTGTAGATTCCACCAGCAGCTGATGAATGGAGGATCAAAGCCGGGATCCACCAGAGCCACAGGCACGGAGAGGGTTTCTGTGAATTCAATTCGAGCTGATTCGGTTGTGTCTGGCTGAAACAGGTACAGTAAATTAAAATAAGCACAAATTTAAATATTAAGCAGTTGCTTTTAGAAGAGCAAAACTTAGCTGGTGCGGTCATGGAACGTAAAGGAGCAACAAGCAAAATGCCGGAGGAACTCAGCGGGTCAAGCAGCATCTACGGGGGGGGCGGGGGGGAATGGACAGTCGACATTTTGGCTCGAGACCCTTCGTCTGGACTGGAAGGGTCTTGACCTGAAACATTGACTGCCCATTCCCCCCCCCCCCCCCACAGACGCTGCTCGACCCACTGAGTTCCTCCAGCAGACTGTGTGTGTGGATTCCAGCAGCTGCAGTCTCTTGTGTCTCCACACATGCAGGGGATGTTGAGAGGATCGACTGCACCACCTAGTGTTGGAAGACCTGAAGGTTCTCTCAGTGAGTCACAAAACCATACAGCGCAGAAACAGGTCCTACAGCCCACTGAGTCTGTGCTAACCATCGACAACCCATTTACACTAATCCTATATTAATCCCATTTTTTTATTCTCCCCACATTCTCACACACAGATTCTACCACTCAGCTACACACTAGGGGCAATTTACAGCGGGCAATTAACCTACCAACCCTCACTTCTTTGGGATGTGAGAGGAAACCAGAGCAACTGGAGGAAACCCACTTGGTCGCAGAGAGAACGTGCAAACTCCACACAGACAGAAGGTTATGGAACATCAAACTGTACGTCCCAAGCAAGTGAGGGAGGGGATCTCAGAAACGAATCCAACACAATGGACCATTAACTCCACTGCAGGTGGGATTTACATTTTCAACAGGTTCCCAACCAAGATGATTGATGGGCTTGGCCACTTGGTAGAAGATGGGGCTGGTGGGTCAATAGTGCTGGGGTAGAAGGGATGATGTTTCCATCAGTGAGGGTGCCTAGAACAAGGGGTCACATTCTTAGAATGAGGGATTGGCCATTCAGGACAGAGACAAGAAGAAATGTTTCCAATAGAGACTGTTGAATCTCTACACCAAACCTTTTTTGGTAAATTGGTTTATTATTGTCACATGTACTGAGGTACAGGGAAAATCTTTGTTTTGCGTTGCATCCATACAGATCATTTTGTTACCTTTCTGTACATTGAAGTAGTACAAGGGAAAACCAATGACAGAATGCAGGATAAAGTTGTTATAGTTACAGAGAAAGTGCAGTGCAGGCAAAAAATAAGGTGCAAGGCTACTATGAAGTAGATTGTGAGGTCAACAGCCCATCTTTATCATACAAGAGGTCCTTCCAATAGTCTTAAAACAGTGGGATAGAAGCTGTCCTTGAGCCTGGTGGTACGTGCTTTCAGGCTTTTGTATCCTCTGCCTGATGGGAGGGTGGAGAAGAGAGAATGTCCGGGGTGGGTGGTGTCTTTGATTATGTTGGCTGCTTTACTGAGGCAGCGAGAAGTGTAGACAGAGTCCATGGAGGGAAGGCTGGTTTCCGTGATATGCCGAGCTGTGTCCACAACTCTCTGCAGTTTCTTGCAGTCCCGGGCAGAGCAGTTGCCGTACCAAGCCGTGATGCATCCGGATAGGATGCTTTCTCTGGTGCCTCTGTAAAAATTGGTGATGGTGAGTGGGGACATGCCAAACTTCTTTAGCCTCCTGAGGAAGCAGAGGCACTGGTGCATTTTCTTGGCCAGTGTGCTGTGGAGGCTCAGTCACTGAATGTGTTCCAGAAAGAGACCGATAGATTTTTGCAAATCAAGGGATATGGGCTTAGTGCAGGAAAACAGCAGAGATATGAGATCACCTGTGATCTTTTCAAATAGTGTATCTGGTGCAAGGGGCAGAATGACCCATTCCTGTTCCTATTTCTTTTGTTAAATTCGTGCCGCTGCAGACCTGTTCCTGATTTGACTGTCAGGATAAAACAAAGCTGGTTGGGTGGACATTTTCAGTCCGTACGGCTGTGATGAGCACCGTGCACGGCGCTGATGTCATCACACCATGATCAGTGCAGCGCAGATGACAAATTCCCTCGGATGAATTCCTCCCTCAGATGTGTTTGGTCCAACCTGCTGACCTGCTGATGGGCAAGGCTTCAACCAGAAGACATTGCATATAGAGTCACAGTCATACAGCACAGAAACAGGCCCTTCGGCCCAACTTGTCCATGCCGACCAAGGTTCCCACCTGAGCTAGTCCCATTTGCCTGCATTTGGCCCATATCCCTTTCTTATCCATATACTTATCTAAATGTCTTTTAAATATTGCGATAGTAACTACAACAAAATGTGCTGAGAAGCAATTTTTTAGCACAATTTATACAACCAGGGCTCCTGAAATGAGGCTGCAGGATTAGTTATGGAGTCATCAAGTCCTACAGTACAGAAACAGGCCTTTCAGCCCAATTGGTCCATGCCAACCGAGATAAGATATCTTTATTAGTCATGTACAACAAAACACACAGTGAAATGCATCTTTTGCGTAGAGTGTTCTGGGGGAAGCCCGCAAGTGTCGCCACACTTCCGGCGCCAACATAGCACGCCCACAACTTCCTAACCCGTACGTCTTTGGAATGCGGGAGGAAACCGGAGCACCTGGAGGAAACCCAAGCAGACACAGGGAGAACGTACAAACTCCTTACAGACAGCGGCGGGAATTGAACCTGGGTCACTGGCGCTGTAATAGCGTTACGCTAACGATGCCCATCTAAGCTAGTCCTCTTTGCCCGCATTTGACCCATATCCCTCTAAACCTTTTCTATCCATGCACCTGTCCAAGTGTATTTTAAATGTTGTTAATGTACTTGCCTCAACCACTTCCTCTGGCAGCCCGTTCCATATACCCATCAGCTTCTGCATAAAGAAGTTGCCCCTCAGAAATCTTTTATATCTTTCCCTTCTCACTTTAAACCTATGCCCACAATTCTTGATTCCCCAGCCCCGAGAAAAAAACTGAGTGCGTTCACCCTATCTATGCCCCTCATGATTTTATACATCTCCATAAGTTCACCATTCAGTCTCCTGTGTTCCAAGGAATGAAAGGAAAGCAAAATAGATGGGTCTTCAGTTTAGTGTTTCATCCAGAAACCCAATCATTGAACTGTGCAGTGAAGCAAATGAAACAAGTTTGTGGGAAGGGCAGATTAATCACCTTGGTATGTACACCACATGATGTCAGCATGGTGTTACTCAGCCGTAATGAGAGTCATAGACTCTCTGGTTGCTCATTTTATTTCGGGTCATGGTATTGTACCACAGTGATGAGAATTTCCTGGGACAATTTGCCAACAAAGTCAGAAGGGCTCATTTATGAGAATATTTGTCATCAGAGATTGAAAAGAAGGAAGTTCATCGGTCAGTGAGAAGCTGAAGATTTATAATGGGCATTAAGAAACGTTAGCAAGGGAAGATTTGTAAAGGATTGTTTTAGTAAACTGAAAGGTCGTGCGCCTTAGCTGCATTGGCGAAATGAGATGACGGCAAGTATTTATTTTCAAGGTGATTTGCTGTCCCCTAGAATAAAAGGTTGCATTAGTACAGCATCTAAGGTTCCTTGTTGGGGCACGATCAACCTAAAATTGAAATGGAGTCACTTCAAGTTCAAGTTTATTGTCGTGGGCAAACATACCCAGGGTATAAATGCCATGAAAATTAGCTATTTGCAGCAGCAGCACCGAACACTACAAACATGACAAACATGTTAACATAAACTTAAATTAATACAAATTATACATAACTTACATGTTGCAAAAATAAGCCACAAAATAAACATAATGACATTAGCAAGTTGAGAGAGAGAAAAAAAGAATGCAGTCCGAGACAGTGTCGGGGTTTTTCAGGTGGGTTCAAGAACCTGACGGCAGTGGGGAAGAAGCTGTTGTTGAACCTTGAGGTGTGGGTCTTCAGGCTCCTGTACCTCCTGCCTGATGGCAGCATCGAGAAGAGGGCACGGCCCGGATGGTGGGGGTCCCTGATGATGGATGTTGCCTTCCTGAGACATCGCCTCTTGTAGATGCCCTCGATGGTGGGGAGAGCTGTCCCCGTGATGGAGCTGGCTGAGTCCCAACACTCTCTGCAGCCTCTTGTGTTCCTGTGCACTGGAGTTCACATACCAGGCGGTGATGCAACCAGTCAGAATGCTTTCCCCTGTACATCTGTGGAAGTTTGTCAGAGTATCTGATGACCTGCCAAATCTCCTTCAACTTCTAAGTAGAGCCGCTGGCATGCCTTCTTCATAGTTGCATCTATGTGTTGGGCCCAGGATAGATTCTCCGGGATGTTGACACCCAGGAACTTGAAGCTGCTCATCCTTTCCACTGCAGACCCTTCAATGAGGACTGGTGTGTGTTCTCTTCAAGGAACATTGGGGAAGGAGGCCAAAATTGCTTGATTTTAAGGAGGAAGGAGAGATGGGGGAGAGGTTTGAGGGATGGAATTCAGAACTTGGGGCCCAGGCAGAAGGAGGGGTGCCAGAGAAATATAAACCCATGTCGGGAAAACAGAAGATTAGATTGAATTAGATTAGTTTTTTGGAGACACAAGAGACTGCTGATGCAACAAACAAGATGCTGGAGGAACTCAGCGAGTCGGGCAGCATCTATGGAGTGAAATGGACCAGGGCACAATGAAACTCCTTGCTCGCGTGAAGCTCACAGAGTAAACAGTGTACATGGTAATAATGAATACAGCAATAAATACAGCAACGAGCTCAAGACAACAGAGTGGTGCAAAGATTGAAGTGCAATCTGAGGTAGTGCAAAGAGAACCACTAAAGTGTCAATAACGGAAGAGGGAGAGTTAAAGGTTGGGGAATGTGGCAGCAACACCGAGAAGGGGATGTGACAGAGGTGATTGGTTCAGAAGTTCCCCATCGTGAGGATTTCCCAGTAGTTTGACTTGGAAACTTTTCAAAATCATGAGGCAGCGAAGAGAGGACATTTGGCCCATCATCCTTGAACTCCTCGAAAAAGAAGTGTTCAATTCATCCCACTCTCTCTTTTACAGCACAGAAACAGGCCCTTCGGCCCAACTCATCCATGCCGACTGTGTTGCCCAGCAGGCTAGTCCCACCTGCCCACATTTGGCCCAATGCCCTCTCCCTTTTCTTTTACATAATTCTGCAGTTCCCCTTTTCTTTACAAGTATTTATCCAATTTCCCTTCGAGGAGATTCCTGTAACACCTCATTCCACCTTCTACTTTGGTGGTTCCCGGAGGTCAAGGATGACTTGGTTCTGCTCCAGTTCTGTGGGTTCCGAGGAGGCTGATGAAGCCTGTTTGGGACCCACAAACTCTGCCACATGTTGGGCAGGAGGTGTCTGAAGGGGTGGATCCTGGTTGGTTTGAGATGTGTCATGCTCCTTTCACCAGCTTGGTTTGGCCTCAGCATCCTCCTCTTGAGGAGGCTCGAGGTTCTCCTGAATGGTCCTTCTCCAGCTACACCGGTCACAGGCCGTGGGATTCCCATGGAGGTGTAGGAGGAATGATTAGTAAGTTTGCAATGACACGAGAGCTGGTGGTGGTGTGGATAGCAAGGAAGGTTGTGGCAGGCTACAGCAGGATATAGTCATGGAGAGGTACAGCACAGGAACAGGTCCATGCCAACCGTCAACAACCCATTTATGCCAATCCTACACTAATCCCATTTTATTCTCCTGACATTCCCATCAACTCCCCCCAGATTCTACCCCTCACCCACACACTCGGGGCAACTTTAATTTTTTTTAAAATTTTATTTACAGCGTGTTAACAGGCCCTTCCGGCCCAACGAGTCTGTGCCGCCCATTTTAAACCCATACTAACCTACCTGTACGGCTTTAGAATGTGGGAGGAAACCGGAGCACCCGGAGGAAAGCCACGCAGACACGGGAGGATGTACAAACTCCTTACAGACAGCGACGGAAATCGAACCCCAATCGCTGGTGCTGTAATAGCATCGCGCTAACCTCTAGGCTACTGTGCCGCCCCTAAAAGGTTTGACCCCAACGTGCCAATTGACCCATCAATCTGCACGTCTTTGAGATGTCAGAGCTTCTTAAATGTCATGAGAGTATCTGCCTCAAGCAACTCATTCCGGACCCCAACTACCCCCTGTGTGAAAAAACTCCCCCTCAAGATACCCCAAGCTAGGGCACTCATTCATGGAGGACCTCTGTAGTAGTGCATTCCAGGTCACCTCATGGGAATGTCATGTAAGATAAGATATGATAAGATAAGATATCTTCATAGTCACATGTACATCGAAACACAAAGTGAAATGTGTCTATGTGGCTGAACCAGAACAAATTGTAGGTGATATTAATTCTTGGGATATAATTTGAATCATGCTGGACTCAGTAACTCCCACTGCCCGGAACTAATATCCTCAGCTGTTTGACACTGGTAGGGAGACTGAATCACCTGTTAGGGTTATTGGTTAACCTTCTAACTGACAGGTTGACAGGGCAGATCATTGCTTAAGAGAGCAGATGCAACTTCCAGTTAGATAGGACTTTCAACATAGGAAAACATCCCAAGATCCCTAATAAAAGAGGATATGTTACGGAGCTGAAGGTAGAGATGATGTGCCAGGGCTTGCTGGTCACGTGCCAACTCCTGGAATTGTTGCCTCTGGACATTCGTATATTCACCTGCCTGATCCAGTTTCAGAGAGCCATTTGTGCAGGTCCAAAATGTCTGAGTGAGATTGGCCATCTGCATCGCATCAAGTAGGTAAGATAAGATAAGATCAGATCAGATCAGATAAGATCTTTATTAGTCACATGTACATGTGAAATGCACCTTTTGCGCAGAGTGTTCTGGGGGCAGCCCGCAGGTGTCATCACGCTTCCGGCGCCAACATAGCACGCCCACAACTTCCTAAACCGTACGTCTTTGGAATGTGGGAGGAAACCGGAGCACCCGGAGGAAACCCACGCAGACACGGGGAGAACGTACAAACCTTACAGACAGTGGCTGGAATTGAACCTGGGTCGCTGACGCTGTAATAGCGTTATGCTAACCGCTACACTACCGTGCTCATGTGTCAGCTTTTGTCACACTTAAAGTGGACACCTCAAGTTACTGGAGAGACACCACTCACTCTGTCTCCACAAAATCCTCCAACTGGTAGTGGAAGCAAACTGATGTCAGTGTCCTCTCCCAAGACAACACTGAGGCTCTGATTACACTGTGTCGGTTACATTGAGCAGGCAAACGGATGCAAGCTCAGTCCCGGTAAGAGGTTACCAATGGACAGAGGAAAAGATTGAACAATGTTCTCAAAACCTTGCTTGAAAAGGGATGTCTGGCAAGCAGGAGGCTTTCAAAAGTGACATAGGGAGAGCTCAGGGCCAGCAAGTTCCTGCTAGAGTAAAAAGCAAGGCTGCCAGGAGTAGGGAACCCTTGATGACAAGAGATATTAAGGCTCTGATCAAGGAAAAGGAGGCGTATATCAGGTATAGGCAGCTGGGATCAAGTGAATCTAGTGGGTTTGAGTTATAAGGAGAGACGGGACAGGCTGGAACTGTTTTCCTTGGCGTGAAGGAGGCTGAGGGGTGACCTTATAGAGGGTTATAAAATCATAAGGGTAACAGATAAGGGTTATGGTCTTTTTCTCAGGGCAGAGGAGTCCAAATGAGATGGCACAGGTTTAAGGTGAGAGGGGAAAGATTGAAAGGCGATCTGAGGGGTAGCTTTTTCACACAGAGGGTGGTAGGGATTTGGAATAAGCTGCCAGAGGAAGTGGTAGAAGTGGGTACAGTTACAACATTTAAAAGGCATTTGGACAGGTACATGGATAGGAAAGGTCTTCTGAGAATAGGTTGAGTGAGCTCGGGCTTTTCTCTTTGGAGAGAAGGAGGATGAGATGTGACCTGATAGAGGAGTACAAGATGACAAGAGGCATAGATCGAGTGGAGAGTCAAAGACCTTTTCCCAGGGCGACAATGGCTAACACATAATTTTTTGGAGGAAGGTATAAGGGGGATGTCAGGGGTAAGTTTTTTACACAGAGAGTGGTGGGTGCGTGGAACGCACTGCCAGCAGAGGGTGTGGGGGCAGATACATTAGGGACATTTAACAGACTCTTAGATAGGCACATGAATGATAGAGAAATGGGGGGCTATGTGGGAGGGAAGGGTTAGATAGATCTTAGAGCAGGATAAAATGTTGGCACAGCATTGTGGGCTGAAGGGCATGTACTGTGCTGTAATGTTCTATGTTCTATGGTTAAAGGAATATGGGCCAAATGTAGGCAGCTGGGACCAGCTCAGGTAGACACTTGGTTCGCATGGATGAGTTGGGCTGAAGGGCCTGTTTCTGTGCTGTATAGCCTTTGACTCTATGACTCCATAAAAGCTGTGACATCACCACTTGAGTCCTGGGGATCCTTGGCCATGATTGACCAACGCATTTGACGTTTCCAATGCAGTCATTAGCGTCTCAACCTCAAGTCTGTGCATCGGAACTGCACAGGAGCCATTCATACACAGCACACCTCACACACTACCCCTCCACCCTCCCCGCCAGGCACCTCCTGACCCATCTGTGGGAGAGTCTGTGGTTCCCACATTGGCTCCATCAGTCACCTCAGAACCCACAGGACCAGAAGAGAAGCGAGTCACCCTCCATCCCAAGGGAGTGGTGAAGGAGAAGTGTTGGCCACAAACTCATTTCTAGATCAGTCCAGAGAATGAGCATGAGGTTTGAAAGTTCACAAAGAAAAGTAAAGAAAAATAAAAATATACTCGGCATTCCAGAGCCTGACGTACTTCCAACATTTTCTGCATTTAACTGAGCACAAAGATGTGGTTCGATTACCCGGCAGAGATTGGTAATGCTGCACAGTTTGAGTGACTGAACTTTGGACAGGAATTAAGTTGAAGCAGTGGGCATCTTCTGGTACATTTTCCCACGGTACCTCTCCCTGGTGCCTTGGCCAATATTCATCTCTCAGTGGGCATTTAAAAAACAGTTGCATTGCTTTTTGTTTGAGCTTGCTGTTTACAGTTGGCTGCTGTGTTCCTGGGAACACAGGATTTTCTTGAGGCAATGAAATTCGACTGAGATTTGAATTGGACATGGATTTGGTTGGCTGGTTGTGTCATCTGCTTTGCCAGATCACAGTCTGAATACCTCACAGCATCAGTGATCCCAACCTCCTGCTCTGTCCGCGTGGAGTTTGCACGGTCTCCCTCTGACCACATTGGTTTCCTCTGGTATTGCGATTTCCTCCCACGTCCCAGAGTGCTGAGGAGGTCCCCCATCCACACACTAACCAGGAGCAACACACAAAATGCTGGGGGAACTCAGCGGGTCAGGCAGCATCTATGGAGGGAAATGGACAGTTGATGTTTCGGGTCGAGACCCTTCAGCTGGACTGAGAGATAGAGGGGAGATAGCCGGTATAAAGAGGTGGGGAGATCCAGATGAGGGAGGGGGGAGAGTGGGAATGATGTAGGAAGCCTGGAGGTGAGAGGTGGAGATGACATTCCTATCTGTGTTCTAACTGTGCCAACATCTGGTACATCCATGGGAACACAGTGACACGATCTGGTCATTCAAGCCCTCAAGACTACTCCAATATTCAGGGAGATCCTGCCTGACTTCTACCACAGCACTATCTCCCTGTCTGGGTCTCAATACCCTCGTCTGTCAACAATCTACCAACCTCATTGTTGAACAGCACACAAAACGCTGGGGGAACTCAGCAGGTCAGGCAGCATCTATGGAGGGAAATAGACAGCCGACGTTTCGGGTCGAGACCTTTCATCTGGACTTGATGAGGGGTCTCGTTCCAAAGCACTGACTGTCCATCTCCCTCCACAGATGCTGCCTGACCCTCTGAGTTCCTCCAGCATCTTGTGTGTTGCTCCAGATTCCAGCATCTGCAGTCTCCTGTGTCTCCACAGACTAACCAAGCCTGATTTAACTGGATCTCACATGCAGCATACAAAGAACATAGATTCCCTTGCTCCCCAATAAGAGCAGGACTGTATTTCCAAAGTGCCTGGTTTGGAAAATTCACTTTGAACGATTCTGAAGTGGATGTGACAGGTGTTATAGAAATGCAAATCTATATTTCTTTTATAAAGCAAAACTTGACCCCATATCTCATATAAGGGGTTAAGGGAGGTAGACCTTTAATTAAAGATTCAGTGGAATACCTTAAAGAATCAGAATCAGGTTTATTATCACTGATACATGTCGTGAAATGTGTTGTTTTGCGGCAGCAGCACAGTGCAAGACAAAAAAACATAAAATTGCTATAAATTACAAAAATAAATAAATAATGCGAAAGAGGAATAACGAGACAGTGTTCATGGGTTCATGAACCGTTCAGAAATCTGATGACGGAGGGGAAGAAGCTGTTCCTGAATCGTTGAGTGTGGGTCTTCAGGCTCCTGTACCTCCTCCCCGATGGTAGTAACGTGAAGAGGGCATGTCCCGGGTGGTGAGGGTCCTCAATGGTGGATGTGTCATTAGGAAAAGAGGTGCAGAGGCAACATGTTCAGGGAGGGAATTCCAGAGTTTGGGATCTTGACAGCTGAAGGCACAGCCACCAGTGGTGATGCAGCTTAATTGAAGGATAACCAGAACCAGAGGAGCAAAGGGGTTCCCCGCAGGTTAGAAGGGCTAGATGCAGTGGGAGACAGGGAGGGACAGTTATGGAGGGATATGAAGGGGATGAAGAGGAAAGGTTGCTAACTGTTTGGGAAGGGTGATCTCCTTTGTCACAGTCACGTAGGAGGTCAAGGGTGGCTTCGATGGGAACTGTTCAGGTCCGAAGGCAGGAGCTGAAACCTGACTGCACAATTCACTTCTAAAGTTGTGGGGAAAGCGGCAATGGATTAGGAAGGCAATAAATTGTTTAAGGAATTTGGAGAAGAGTTAGAGCTGTGGGTGTAATTGGCAGTGCAATACCGAGGGAGTGTTATGCTGTAGGAGGAGCAGTACTGAGGGAGTACCGCTCTGTGGGAGGGGCTGTACTGAGTGCGCTCTCCCGTTGAACTGAAGATGTGGTTGTATAAATCCAAAGGTGCAGTTGTGGAGAATGTTGGGCAGTGGGGGAGTGTGGGTTTCATCTGGAGCGGTGGGCTGGAGCAGTTTTCTTCTTGGAAGGACTTATTTTGCCAGGTGTTGGAGTCTGTGTTCCAGGCGCTGTGGGAGGGACGGCGCTGGTGTTTCATCACACGGACTGTCTGCTTATCTGGAGAAGACTCTCACCTCTCCTTTCTCCACACTGCTCCTTTACGGGACTAATTCCTGGTGTGCCCTGCTGGTTGTGTCGCTGTTTATCGCACCGACAGTGTTTTGTGATTACTGACTGCGTAGTGCCTTGTCATGGCGGCTGTAAAGGCTCTAAGGTGACGGGTCCTCGGTCCTACGCAGCAGCTGCAGCTCCTGGAGGTGTGGGTCCTGCGAAGACGTCACCTTTCAGACTGTTGACTTTGAAAAATGCTGTGCACAGTTCTGTGCCTCCGTCAGTCGGTCTGGATGGCGGTTTCCAGGCCATGTCCGAGACTGTTGCGGGGGGGGGGGGGGCGCAGCGAGATGAGTGTTGTTGCATTTACCTAGATGTTCAGTAGAATTGTGTTCTTTTTGCAGTCTGAGATGGAAAATAATTTGAAGAGTGTGTCAGACATGCAATAAAGACAAACTAACAGTAAAAAAAGGGGCAGTACTGAGGGATGGTCACGCTGTGGAGGGACGGTAATGAGGGAGACACCTTCTTTGAAATGAGATGATAATCCAATGTCCTATCACCTCCTCAAGTGATGGAAAACCACTCTGGGACATGGGAACTGGATGAGACCATTTGGTTCTTCACCCCGGCTGACCCATGATGTACAGCAAATCCTGTAAAACCACTCACTGGTGTCATTGGGGTCCTGACGTCTTTCAATAAATGCGCAAACGTTCTTACAAGAGTTTTGACAGGCAGTAATGAGTGACGTTCTCTCTCTCAACACCAGAGGGCTCATGTTCCACACATGTCAAAGCTGGCAGACAACCGTTCAGTGCTGTGGGATCAGACTGAACCAGTTGTCTGTGAAACAGATTGAAATAAAGAGCTCAGACAGAGAAACGTGTAAAATTCATACTCCCAGACTCAGCTTGGCACAGGGTTTATAGACGTGGATTACGAGTCTTATAACAACCTCGGTAACTGTTACTGTTTTAACAAGGAAGGCAAGTGATCTCATAGTATTTGACTCTCCTTTCAATGACTCAAGACTTCCGAGATGATTTCACAGCCACTAAAACATTTGGAACAGTAGACTATGCAATAGCCAGTTTGCACACAGCCAGCCCCCATTAATAGGAAGGGATAATGGCCAGATAATCTGTTTAAATGCAGTGGTTGCTGATAGAACAATTCCCTGAACTTTCACAAATTTACCTGCACCTTGAACCCACCTTGGCTCAGATGCATCTCAGACACATCCCTCCCCACCATCGGGAGTATCTACAGGAGGTGCTGCCTCAAGAAGGCAACATCCATCAGCAAAGATGCCCACCATCCGGGCCGTGCCATCTTCTCGCAGCTCCCATGGGGCAGGAGGTACAGAAGCCTGAAGTCCCACACCACCAGGTTCAGGAACAGCTACTTCCCTTCAACCATTCGCTTCTTCAACCAATTGGCACAACCCTAATCACTACAGTTTAGCAACACTATGGTCACTTTGCACTAAAATGGACTTCTTTTTCTTCAAATTGTGTTCTTTCTTGTAAACATCGTGTATAATTTATGTTTAATTTATGTTTTTCTTGTGAACGCTGCTTATCTGATGCTATGTGCCTGTGATGCTGCTGCAAGTAAGTTTTTCATTGCACCTGTGCACACATGGACTTGTGCAGATGATAAAGTTGACTTTGACTTTGAGAAAGGAGCGCCATCCATAGTGTCAGGGAACTGTGTGTTTGAGGCCCCTTCTAGAAACTAATTAAGATAGGATAAGATATCTTCATTAATCACATGTACATCGAAACACACAGTGAAATGCATCTGTTGCGTAGAGTGTTCTGGGGGCAGCCCGTAAGTGTTGCCACGCTTCTGGCGCCAACATAACACACCCACAACTTCCTAACCCATACGTCTTTGGAATGTGGGAGGAAACCGGAGCACCTGGAGAAAACCCACGCAGACACGGGGAGAACGTACAAACTCCTTACAGACAGCGGCAGGAATTAAACCCGGATCACTGGTGCTGTAATAGCGTTACGCTAACCACTACACTACCATGCCTGCCCAAATTGGTGAGTGCTTTCAAAGAGCCAACCCAGGCATGGCTTATGGCTCAAAGTTGTACAGCAGCTTTAAACCACTGGCAATGATACGGTTGTTTCCTATGTCTCAGTTTGCTTTGCTAGGCCCTCAGTATTGTGAACCACAAACGCTGAGAGAATTGGTAACTAATTGCTGCCAGGGGAAGTGTTGAAAGCAGATGAGATATCAACGTTTGAGAAGCATTTCGATGGACACATGTACCAGGCAGGGAATGGAGGGATATCGCTCATGTGCAGGCTGATGGGATTAGTTTGGATTGGCATCATAGTCAGTATTGACACAGAGGGCCAAATGGCCTGCAGTACCATTCCATGTTCTATGGCAGGTTGAATGGCCTTCTTCTGAGCTGTATCACACTATGATTTCTATAAGTTTTCAAGCCAAGGAGGAGGATTATCCTCCCATGGTGTACACTGTCAATCCCAGTGCAGTAGTGGGAAAATGGTGAATTGGTTTATTATTGTCACATGTACTGAGGTACCGTGAAAAACTTTGTTCTGCATGCCATCCATACAGATTATTTCATCACATCAGTACATCGAGGTAGTACAAGGGAAAACAATAACAGAATGCAGAATAAAGTGTTACAGTTACAGAGAAAGTGCAGTGCAGGCAGACAATAAGGTGCAAGGTCATAACGAGGTAGATTGTGAGGTCAAGAGTCTTAGTATAATAAAATGGATTCTTGACCTCACAATCTACCTCGTTATGCCCTTGCACCTTATTGTTTGCCTGCACTGCACTTTCTCTGTAGCTGTAACACTTTATTCTGCATTCTGTTATTGTTTTCCCTTGTACCCTGAGGGAGCAACACATTGTCAGAGGTGTTGTCTTGTAGATGTGACCATTCATCACCCCTCTCATGAGAATATAAAAGATCCCATGATATTAGTTCATAAAAGGTCACGAGAGAACTCTCTCGGATAAACATTATCTCGGAACTAATGTCACCAAGGAAAACAATCATCTGATCATTCCTCATCTGAGAGCTTGCTGGGCTCAGTGTGATTGTTGCCTTTCTGGTATTGATATTAGTTTTATTATTGGTAAAGATTTATTATTGTCACGTCTACCGAGGTACAGTGAAAAGCTTTTGCTTGTGTGCCATCCAGACAGATCATTCCATACATAAGTACATCAAGGTAGTAGAAAGAAAACAGAATGCAGGATATAGTGTTGCAGCTACAGAGAAAGTGTAGACAAGTAAAGTGCAAGACCCACGACAAGGTAGATTGGGAGATCAAGAGATTTTCTTTTAGCATTTGAGAAGTCTGTTCAAGAATCTGATAACATGGGATAGAAGCTGTCCTTGAGCCTGGTGGTACATGCTCTCAGGTTGACATCAATGACAACATTGCATTGACTGCAATGACCTCGAGAACGTCCTGAGACTGTGATAGGTACTGATAAATTGCTTGACCGATTTAATGCACTCTGAAATGTTCAAATTGAGCTCTACTTTTCATTCACGTTGATAAGTACAAAAGAAAGAAACCTGTTCTCATTCAAACATATCATAGTTGATCTGATCTTGGCCTCAGTTCCACTTTCCTGTCAGTTCCGCATAAACTTTGACTCCCCTGCACCAGGTATCTGTCAATCTCCACCTCGAATATATCACTCTCTGAGGGAAACAAATACAGAGAGTCACAAACCTCTGAGAGAAATTCCTCCTCACCCTTGTCCGATCACTTATTCTGAAACTATCCCACTAGTTCTAAATTCCCTCAGCATCGTCTCGGCACTCACCCTGACAATCACCCCCAGAATGGAGTCAAAGTTATATAGCATGAAAACAGGCCCTTCAGCCCAACTCACCTGTGTTGTCCAATAAATGTTGCCATACATTGCGACAACACCAACCAGAGAGGGGACAGGTTGGCCCATGGTTAAATTGGGGCCTTTGTTCGAATGATCCACAGGTGTCCAGCACAAGGGCTGTAGAACCAATCCAGAAAATCCTGCCAAAGGGAAGGGGTCACGTTACTGCACTGTTAGTGAAGGTCAGGCAGAGTTGGTAAAAGCATTCCTCATCTTCAAGGTCACTTATCAGTCACCCCAGCCACAGGTTTCACTGTCCTTGTACAACTTTGCTTCACACAGCATAGAAACAGGCCCTTCGGCCCACCACGTCCATGCTGACCATCAAGTACCTCAAGTACCTATTTATACTAGTTCCATTCACCAGCACTTAGTCCATAGCCTTCTACAGCCCGGCGGTTCAGAATCTGAATCAGAATCAGGTTTATTATCACTGACTCATATGACGTGGTTTGTTGTTTTGCGGCAGCAGTACAGTGCAAAGACATAAAGTTACTACAAATTACAAAGTAAATAAATAGTGCAAAAGAAAAGGAATAATGAGGTGGTGTTCATGGGTTCAAGGACCGTTCAGCAGTCTGATGGCAGGGGGGAAGATGTTTCCGAAATGTTGAGTGTGGATCTTCAGGCTCCTGTACCTCCTCCCCAATGGTAGTAATGAGAAGAGGGCATGTCCCGGGTGGTGAGGGTCCTTAATGATGGATGTCACCTTCTTGAGGCACCGCCTCTTGAAGATGTCCTGGATGGTGGGGAGGGTTGTGCCTGTGATGGAGCTGGGTGAGTCTACAACCCTCTGCAGCCTCTTGCAATCCTGCACATTGAAGCCTCCATACCAGGTGGTGATGCAACCAGTCAGAATGCTCTCCACCATACATCTGTAGAAATTTGGTGACATACAAAATTTCCTCAAACTCCTCATGAAGTAGAGCTGCTGGCATGCCTTCTTCATGATTGCATCAATGTGTTGGGCCCAGGACAGATCCTCTGAGATGTTGATGCCCAGGAACTTGAAGCTGCTCACCCTTTCCACCGCTGACCCCTCAATGAGGACTGGTGTGTGTTCTCCCGACTTCCCCTTCCTGAAGTCCACAATCAGTTCCTCGGTCTTGCTGACATTGAGTGTGAGGTTGTTGTTGCGACACCACTCAACCAGCCGATCTATCTCACTCCTGTACACCTCCTCATCACCATCTGAGATTCTGCCAACAACAGTGGTGTTGTTGGACCAGGGAAGCAGTAGAGGCTACCTCATTAAGTATACTTAAGACACAGTTAGATAGATAGATAGGGGATCTAAGGGTTAGGGGATCTAAGGGTTCTGGGGAAAAGGCAGATAGGTGGATCTGAGTCCACGGCCAGATCAGCCATGATCTTATTGAATGGCGGAGCAGGCTCGATGGGCCGGATGGCCTCCTCCTGCTCCTATTACTTACGTTATGTTCTCATGTAATTTATAGTCATCCAGATGCTACTGAAATGTCGTGAGAGTCTCTGCCTCCACCACCCCCTCAGGAAGTGCGGTCCAGATTCCAACCCCCTCTGGAGCGAAGAATTCTTCCTCGGGTCCTCTCTAAGCCTCTTACCTCTCACCCTAAACCCATGCCCTCTGGTCTCAGGCACCCCTGCACTGGGGAAAAGTCACTCACTATCTCCCCTATCCATGCCTCCCAGAGCCTTGCACACTTTATCAGGTCCCCCCTCAGCCTCTGCTGCTCACGGACACTTGGCAATGGGTGAACCATTGTCTGGATGAGGGATACTGCAGAGAGCAGAGGCAGTTCATTAAGCACACTTACCAGGATGCTTTTAGGTTACTAGGCCAGTAATTTAACACTGCACCACCATCATATTATGGACAACCTAAGTTTCCATAAAAGATCTCTTTATTAGTCACATGTACATCGAAACACACAGCGAAATGCATCTTTTGTGTAGAGTGTTCTGGGGGCAGCCCGCAAGTGTCGCCACGCTTCCGGCGCCAACATAGCATGCCCGCAACTTCCTAACCCGTACGTCTTTGGAATGTGGGAGAAAACCGGAGCACCCGGAGGAAACCCACACAGACACGGGGAGAACGTACAAACTTGACACCACCGTAGTGGGCTGGATGTCAAACAAGGACAGGAAGGAGGTAGAGAGCCCAGTGACATGGTGTCAAGACAAATTCTCCTTCAATGTCAGAAAAACAAAAGAGATGGTCATCGACTTCAGTAAACGGGACGGAGTACACGCCCCTGTCTGTATCAACGGTGCTGAGGTGGAGATGGTTGAGAGCTTCAAGTTCTTAGGTGGAAATACAACCAATAATTTGTCCTGGTCCAGCCACATAGACGCCATGGCCAAGAAAGCACACCAGTGCCTCTACTTCCTCAGAAGGCTAAGGTAATTTGGCATGTCCCCATCGACCCTCACCAATTTTTATCGATGCACCATTAGGAAGCATCCTATCCCAATGCATCACAGCTTGGTAAGGCAACTGCTCTGCCTGAGATCGCAAGAAACTGAAGAGCTCAAACCAGCCTCCCCTCCATTGACTCCATTTGCACTTCCCGGTGTCTCGGGAAAGCAGCCGACATAATCAAGGACCCCACCCACCCTGTCATTCTCTCTTCTCCCCTCTCCCATTGGGCAGAAGATACAAAAGCTTGAGAACACGTACCACCAGATTCAAGAACAGCTTCTATTCCACTGTTATCAATCTCTTGAACCATAAAGATGAGCTCTTGATCTCCCAACCTACCTCATCATGTCCTGTGGACCTAATTCATCTGCCTGCACTGCACTTTCTCTGTAACTGTAACACTTTATTCTGCATTCTGTTACTGTTTTACCCCTTGTACTATCTCAATGTACTGATGTATGGAATGATTTACCTGGATGGCATGCAAAACAAAACTTTTCACCGTATCTCAGTACATGTGACAATAATAAACCAATGACAATGGAACACGTATTGAATACCTCCAATAAAATGATCATTTCATCCATTTCAGGAGAAAGATCCATAGTGTAGTGGTTAAAGCTGCTTGACTAGCAGCTAGAGATCTGGATCATTGCTTCAGGGACGTAAGTTCAAATCCCACTATGGTGCCGGGGAATTTAAATTTTAGAAGTCACAATGACGCAGCCCGTAGAACTGCTGCCTCACAGTGTCCCTGGTTCAATCCTGCCACAAAACAACACATTGAATGACATATGTCAATGATAACAAACCCGATTCTGATTCTGACCTCGGGTGCTGACAGTGTGGAGTTTGCATGTTCTCCCTGTGACCGGCTAGGTTTCCCCTGGGTGCTCCGGTTTCCCCCCACATCCCAAAGATGTTCTGGTAGGTTAATTGACTGCTGCAAATGACCTTTAATGTCATTAATGGCAAAAGGAATCGAAATGGAGTTGAAGGCCATGTGTGGGAGAGAATAAGTAGCAAAGGTACAGAAATAAAGGGAGGGGGAATGGAACTGATTGAATACTCCCCTCGAAGCTGGCATGGAGCCAGTGGGTCGAATGGCCCCCTTCTGTCTCATTATAAGAATTTGTTTTAAAGCATAGAAAACAGAACAGTACAGCACAGGAAGAGGCCTTTCAGCACCTGATGGCTGCACCAAACACGATGCCAAGTTAAACTAAATCTCTTCTCCCTGTGCACCATCTGTATCCCTCCATTCCCTGCACATTCATGTGTCTATCTAAAAGCCTCTATTGTATCTGCCTCCACCACCACCCCTGGTAGAACATTCTGGGCACCCACCGCTCTTAAAAAACCCGCCCCACACATCTCCTTTAAACTCTGGTCAGACCACACTTGGAGTATTGTGTTCTGTTCTAGTCGCCTCATTATAGGAAGGATGTGGAAGCTTTAGAGAGGGTGCAGAGGAGATTTACCAGGATGCTGCCTGGACTGGAGAGCATGTCTTATGAGGATAGGTTGAGTGAGCTCGGGCTTTTCTCTTTGGAGCAAAGGAAGATGAGAGGTGACTTGATAGAGGTGTACAAGATGATAAGAGCCATAGATCAAGTGGATAGTCAGAGACTTTTTCCCAGGGTGACAATGGCTAACACAAGGGGAAATAATTTTAAGGTGATTGGAGGAAGGTATAAGGGGGATGTCAGAGGTAAGTTTTTTACACTGAGAGTGGTGGGTGTGTGGAACGCACTGCCGGCAGAGGTTGTGGGGGCAGATACATTAGGGACATGTAAGAAACTCTTAGATGGACACATGAATGATAGAAAAATAGGGGGCTATGTGGGAGGGAAGGGTTAGATAGATCTTAGAGAAGGATAAAATGTCGGCACAACATTGTGGGCCAAATGGCCTGTACTGTGCTGTAATGTTCTATGTTCTATGTTCTAAACTTTCCCCTCTCACCTTAAATGTATATCCTCTTGTATTTGACATTTCTACCCTGGGAAAAAGATTCTGACTGTGTTCATAATCTCTGCCTCTCATAATTTTATAAATCTCTATCAGGTCTCCCCTCAGCCTCCGACACTCCAGAGAAAACAACCCAAGTTTGTCCATCCTCTCCTTATTATTTATACCCTCTAATCCAGGCAGCATCCTGGTGAACCTCTTTGCACCTTTTCCAAAGCCCTTCCTGTAAAGGGGCGACCAGAACTGCACACAGTGATGTTTTATAGTGATTCCAAAGTAAGCCAGGCAGTCTTAGAAACATCAAGCTAAGATATTAATCATTGTCATTGAAGGAATGACTTACGTACACATTCTGATCTCAAATGCAAAACATAGTTTGATTGCAGTTGACAAGAATGAAACATTTTACTTTTAACGGCTTAGGAGTTAAGAAAAGATGAGATGTTGAAATTAATCATAGGAAGTTGTTATAAGTGCCATTAGTACCTGTGTGTGTTTAACATGTGCAGTGTGGAGAGGACATTTTGACAGAATTATTACTAAGGGAGATATTTATACTGTTGGTATTTATTGAGTAATTGTTGAAACAGCAGCATGATTTATTGAATTTCTGAAATCATTAGCCTTCATTAGTGCTGATTTAATGGGATGAGATCATAACTCACTTCTCAATTAGTTGGCAGTGTTCCAGGAATGTGTAACTTTCAGCTGTTGCATCCGCCATGTTTCTTATCAGTGTCCCAAGCAGTTAACCAATGGTCTGGTTTTAAGTCTCAAACACAACATGCACATAATCTTGCATTATTATACACAGAACTCATGGTCCGCTAGGAAGTAGTGATCCTGTATGTTCTGAGACTATCTATCCAGACAGCTCAAAGCATTGGAGAGAAACAGGAGACACAGGAGATTGCAGATGCTGGAATTTTGAGCAACAAACGATCTGCTGGAAGAACTCAGAGGGTCGAGCAGCATCTGTGGGGGGGAAAGGAACTGTGAGCTGGAAAGGATTGATGCAGGGTTTCGACCCGAAACGTTGACAATTCCTTTCCTCCCGCTGCTGGACCCACTGAGTTCCTCCTGCAAACTGTCCGTTATTGAAGAGAAACACGTTGTCTCCAGGTTATGGCAGGGTTCTGTTCCTGTGAACTGTTTGTAAACAGAACAGCCCACAGGAACAGTTCTTCGTATGTACGGGCTGTATGTAAGTCAGGCACTTGTAAGCTGGGGAGGACCTGTACCACCAACACTGTCTGGCGGGATGTGACCCAACGTCACTGTCCTGTCCCAGGCCATCGTCCCCAGTACTGAGACACTAATTACACTCAGCCGTCTACGCTGAGCTGGCCACACCACTCACATGCCCCACAACAGACCTCCGAAACAGACACCTGGTTTCCAAAAACCACAAGGTGAACGACCGATGCGCTACAGAAAGTATCCTGATGGGTTGTATCTCAGCCTGTTATGGTAACTGCTTTGCTCTGGACTGATGGAACCTGCAGAGAGTGGTGAACACTGCCCAGTCCGTCCCAGACTCGTCACTTCCTTCCATCCAGTCCACCCTCACCGTGCACTGCTTCAGGAAGGCTGACAGTATCGTCAAGGACGCCCGAAACCCCGGCCATTCCCTCTTCTCTCTTCTACCCTCTGGGAGAAGATACAGGATCTTGAAAGCCCAGACTTCCAGACTCAAGAACAGCTCCTTCCCCACTGCTGTCAGACTCCTGAACCCGTCACCTCTCTCACACCCCCTTCCCGGTGGAGCTGCCACGTTCTCCAACCCTTAACTCTCCCTCTTTCGGTCATTTTGCTATTGGCACTTCAGCATTCTTTATTCATTACTTCAGTTTGCACGACAATCTTTGCACCATTCTGTTGTTTTGTGCTTGTCAGTGTACTTATTGCTGTATTCATTATTACCATGTACACTGTTTACTCTGTGAGCTTCACACGAGCAAGGAATTTCATTGCACCCTGGTGTTTATGGCAATAAATTAATCTGAATCTGAACCTTGAGGCCATGCATCGGGAGCACACAGAAGCCTGGCGTAAACAGCAGAAGGAATGGACCACCTCCGAAACTACTCACCCACCTCCCCCGCCCCACTTGCAGCAGAGTCTGTGGTTCCTGCATTGAACCAGAGTGGAGGGGAACGTCGCAGCAAGGACTCTGCAATGGCATGGATAGATCGGGTGAGTGGGTGAAAACCAGACAAATGGAGTTTAGTGAGGGGAAGTGTGAGGTCATGCACTTCAGTAAGGGGAAATCAAAGGGCAGGTTATGATCTAATTAGAGAGAGACTGCGAGGGAGTGAAGTTCAGAGGGATCTCAGTGCATGAATCACAAAAGGTTAGCAGTCAGGTCCAACAAGGAGTTAAGGAGGCAAATGGCAAGTTGGCTTCTATCGCAAAGGGGTTGGAGTTTAAGAATCAGAAGGTTTCATTCCAGTTGTACACGGTGTTGGTGAGCCCACACCTGGAACACTGTGCCCGGTTGTCGTCCCCTTACCTAAAGCAGGATATAGAACATTGAGGGCAGTCCAAGGGTGATTCACGAGTCCAATCCCTGGGATGAGAGAGTTTTCCCATCAAAAGAGGCCAGACAGTTTGGGTCTGTATTGCTTAACATTTAGAAGAGTGAGGGGTAACTTTATTTGAACATATAAGATACTAAGAGGGGTTGACAGGGTAGAATTTGGGATGTTTTCACTGGTGGGAGGGTCACAGACGAGGGGACATAGATACAAGATAAGGGGCTGGATAACTGAGATGTGTAGAAATTTCTTCTTCAGACGGGGGAGGGGGTGAATCTCTGGAATTTCCTGCCCCCGACGGTGGTGGAGGCTGGATCCTTGGATATATTTAAGGTGGAGGTGGATAAATATTTGAAAGATCGTGGATTTAAGGGTTAAGGGGTGAGAAGAAGATGTTCCAGGATTTTCCCAAAGACTTCTCAGGAAATATTCGACATCCCCACTGACTCCTGGGAATTCTTGGCCCATGAAAACAGAAGAGCTTTCGAGTTACAGAGAGGGACAGGACGGAAGCAGGCCCTTCTGCCCATCAAGTCCCTGCCGACCATCAACCAATCATTTACATTAATCTGACACCAATCCTTTTTCATTCTCCTCACATTCTCAAACCCCCCCCCCCCCCCAGGTTCTACCCCTCACCCACACACCTGGGGCAATTTACAGCGGCCAATTAACGTACCAACCCGCACGCCTTTAGGATGCGGGAGGAACCTGGAGCACCCGAGGAAAACCCACGCGGTCACAGGGAGAACATGCAAGCCACAGACAGCACCCAAGGTCAGGATCGAACGCAGGTCTCTGGCGCCGTGAGGCTGTGGCTCTACCCACTGCGGCATGCTACTGCCTCAAGTACTCTGTTGGTTGAAAAACAATTTGGGATCTTCCCGAAGTTTTGAAATCTACCACAGAACTCTTTGCTTCCTTTGACACTCAGCTGCTCACAGTCCATTGACCAGCTCTCCCACATTATCACCCCACCCCCCCCAATGCTCCCATTAAGCCATCCGATCGCACAGGTCTACAAAGCTAAAGGAAAGAATAACTGCAGTCAGTCACCAACTAGCCTCTGTCCTTCACGAGTTACCACACTGTCACTGGCTCAGTCCACTCACCTACCTGTCTGTGATGAATGATGAATACACCCACTCCCTATTTTTGGAAGTGTATATCACTGATGTTGCAGAGTGATTCACTGTATATAGGCATTTGAAAGCTTTGTTGACTTTGTTAGTGGCGTCATGAAACAGGTCATACAGTCTAACGTAATCACCTTGCTTTTTCATTAATTACAAGAAAGAGCTTAAAATTCACGACAGAGCAGCTTGCACCACTCATCACCACTCAGTGTTATAAAACCAAGCTTGGATTTATAGCCAAATAATTTCAGCAGGTTGTAATGTGGGTTTAAATGTGTTAGGTGTCATCTGGTGGTCAGAGACAAAGCCAGACGGCAGGCTGCAAACCGAATAAAGACCAGGGAGGCAATTCTCGAGTGAAAGGGCTTGGCAGCTGAATCAGAATCAGATTTATTATCACTGACTTCGATAGATACAGCACGGAAACGGGCCCTTCGGTCCAACTCGTCCATGTCGACTTTGTTGCCCAGCGAGCTAGTCCCATCTGCCCGCGTTTGGCCCAGAGCCCTCTGAACCCCTCCTATCCATGGACTTATCTAGATGGCTTTTAAACATTGCTGATGTGCCTGCCTCAACCACTATTTCGGGCAGCTCATTCCAAATACGCACCACCCTTTGTGTGAAGAAGCTGCCCCTGATGTCCCTTTTAAATCTCTTGCCTCTGATCTTAAACCTATGCCCTCTTGTGTTTAGCTCCCCCTCCCTGGGAAAAAGACTGTGTGCCTTCACCCGGTCTGTGCCCCTCATGATCTTATACACCTCTATCAGGTCACCCCTCAATCTCCTACGTTCCAGGGACACAACCTCTCCTTGTAACTCAGGCCCCCAAGACCAGGCAACATCCTGGTAAATTTTTTCTGCACTGTTTGTAGCTTAATAACATCTTTCCTATAACAGGGTGACCAAAGCTGTACACAGTGCTCCAAGTGCGGCCTCACCAACATCTTATATAACTGCAACGTAACTCTCCAACTCCTGTACTCAATGCCCTGACCAGCGTGCCAAACACCTTCATCACCACCCTATCTACCTGAGATGTCACTTTCAGCGAACTATGCACTTGCAATCCTAGGTCCCTCTGTTCCATAACACTCCCCAGATTAGGTGAATTTATTTGTTTTGTGGCAGCAGTACAGTGCAAAGACATAAAATTACTGTAAATTATAAAATCAAATAGTGTAAAAAAAAGAATAATGAGGTGGTGTTCATGGATTCAGGGACCGTTCAGAATTCTGATGGCGAAGGGGAAGAAGCTGTTCCTGAAATGTTGAGTGTGGGTCTTCAGGCTCCTGTACCTCCTCCCCAATGGTAGTAATGAGAAGAGGGCATGTCCCGGATGGTGAGGGTCCTTAGTGATGGATGCCACCTTCTTGAGGCACCGCCTCTTGAAGATGTCCTCGCTGGTGGGGAGGGTTGTGCCCATGATGGAGCTGGGTGAGTCTACAACCCTCTGCAGCCTCTTGTAACCCTATGCATTGGAGCCTCCATACCAGGCAGTGATGCAACCAGTCAGAATGCTCTCCGCCGTACATCTGTAGAAATTTGTAAGAGCCTTTGGTGACGTACCAAATCTCCTCAAAGATTCCTCCCATGAAGGCACAGCTAGCAATGATAAGATGAAAAAGAAAACAACTGTATCTACTGTATATCCACCAGATATCTTCTGTGCAAAGTAATCTGTGTGAACAATGAATGCAATGCTCCCTAAAACAGAAAATGCTGGAAACCCTCAGCAGGTCAGGCAGTATCTGTGGGAGGAGAAACAGTTAACTTTAAAGAGTTAACAGTTAAAGTGCAGAGAGGACATACTGGAGGGCTCGTCTACTGAGGCAATATGGGTGGAACTGAGGAATAAGAAAGGGACAACCACATTAATGGGACTATATTATAGACCTCCCAATAGTCAGTGGGATTTAGAGCAACAAATTTGTAGAGAGATAGCAGACAGTTGCAAGAAAAATAAGGTTGTGATCGCAGGTGATTTTAACTTTCCACGTTGACTGGGACTCCCATACTGTAAATGGATTGGATGGGATAGAGTTTGTCAAATGAGTTCAGGAAAGTTTCCTTAATCAATATTTGGAGGTCCAACTAGAGAGAGTGCGATACTGGATCTCCTCTTAGGGAACGAGACAGGGCAGGTGACAGAAGTGTGTGTAGGGGAACACTGGATCTGGTGATCATAATTCCATTAGTTTCAAGATAACTATGGCGAAGGATAGGACTGGTCCTCGGGTTGAGATTCCAAATTGGAGTAAGGCCAGTTTTGAGGGCATCAGAAGGGATCTGGCAGGCGTGGATTGGGATAGGCTGTTTTCTGGCAAAGAGATGCTTCGTAAGTGGGAGGCTTTTGAAAGGGAAATATTGGGAGTACAGAACCTGTTAGAGTAAAAGGCAAGGCTAACAGGTTTAGGGAACCTTGGTTATTGAGGGATATTGAGGCCCTAGTAAAGGAAAAGAAGGAGGTGCATATCAGGTATGGGCAGTTAGGCTGAAAAGAGGCACTTGAGGAGTATAAGAAATGCAAGAGAACACAAGAGAGAAATCAGGAGGGCAAAAAGAGGACATGAGCTTGCTCTGGCAGACAGGGTGAAATAGAATCCCAAGGGTTTCTATAGCTATATTAAGAGCTAAAGGGTAGCAAGGGACAAAACTGGTCCTCTTGAAGATCAGCGTGGTCATCTATGCATGGAGCCGAAAGAGATGGGGGAGATCTTAAGTGAATTTTTTGCATCTGTATTTACTCTGGAGACAGACACAGAGACTATAGAACTGAGGGAAAAGAGTAGTATGGTCATGGACCATATCTGGATTATGGAAGAGGTGGTGCTTGCTGTCTTGAGGCGAATTAAGGTGGATAAATCCCCAGCCCAGACAAAGTTTCCGCTTGGACCTTGTGGGAGGCTAGTGCAGAAATTGCAGGGGCCCTGGCAGAGATATTTAAAATGTCCTTAGCCACGGGTGAGGTGCCGGAGGACTGGAGGATCAAGAAAGGCTCTAAAAATAAGTCAGGAAATTATAGGCCGGTGCGCCTGACGTCAGTTGTGGGTAAATTATTGGAGGGTATTCTGAGGGACAGGATATATAAGTATTTGGATAGACAGGGCCTGATTAAGGATAGTCAACATGGCTTTGTGCCTGGTAGGTCATGTCTAACTAATCTTATAGAGTTTTTTGAGGAGGTTACCAAGAAGGTCGATGAAGGAAAAGTGGTGGATGTCGTCTACGTGGACTTTAGCAAGGCCTTTGACAAAGTCCCGCATGGGAGGCTGCTCCAGAAACTTAAGTCGCTTGGCATTCAGGATGAAGTAGTCAATTGGATTCAACATTGGCTGAGTGGGAGAAGCCAGAGAGTGGTAGTAGATGGATGTCTCTCTGACTGGCGGCTTGTGACTAGTGGTGTGCCACAGGGATCGGTGCTGGGTCCGCTGTTGTTTATCATCTATATTAATGATTGAGATGATAATGTGGTAAACTGGATCAGCAAATTTGCAGATGACACCAAGATTGGGGGCATAGTGAACAGTGAGGAAGGCTATCAGAGCTTGCAACGTGATCTTGACCAGCTGGGAAAATGGGCTGAAAAATGGCAGATGGAATTTAATGCGGACAAGTGTGAGGTGTTGTACTTTGGGAGGACAAACCAGGGTAAGGCTTAAACAGTGAATGGTGGGGCACTGAGGAGTGCGGTAGAACAAAGGGATCTGGGAATACAGGTCCATAGTTCCTTGAAAGTGGCGTCACAGGTAGATCGGGTCGTAAAGAGAGCTTTTGGCATATTGGTCTTCATAAATCAGGGCACTGAGTACAGGAGTTGGGACGTTATGTTGAAGTTGCACAAGACGTTGGTGAGGCTGAATTTGGAGTATTGTGTGCAGTTCTGGTCACCTACCTACAGGAAAGATATCAATAAGCTTGAAAGAGTGCAGAGAAAATTTACACGGATGTTGCCGGGACTTGAGGACCTGAGTTATAGGGAAAGGTTGAATAAGTTAGGACTTTATTCCCTGGAGCGCAGGATAATGCGGGGAGATCTCATAGAGGTATACAAAATTATGAGGGGTATAGATGGGGTGAATGAATGCAGGCTTTTTCCCCTCAGGTTGGGTGAGACTAGAACTTGAGGTAGAGAAACAAAGGATGGCAGATGTTCATGCAGATGCAGTTTTTCATCTAGAACTAGAGGTCATAGGTTTAGGGTGAAAGGTGAAATATTTAAGGGGAATCTGAGGGGGAACTTCTTCACTCAGAGGGTGGTGCGAGTGTGGAACGAGCTGCCAGCGGAATTGGTAGGTGCGGGTTTAATTGTAACATTGAAGAGAAGTTTGGATAGGTACATGGATGGGAGGGGTTTGGAGGGATATGGTCCGGGTGCAGGTAGATGGGACTAGGCAGAAGATCAGGTTGGCATGGACTAGATGGGCTGAAGGGCCTGTTTCTGTACTGTAGCACTCTGTGGCTCTATTCTAAATGTTTTGGGTCCAAAACCCTTTGACAGAACTGGAAACCAAAGATTATTTGGAGCTACAAGAGACTGCAGATGCTGGAATCTGGAGCAACACACTCAAGATGCTGGATGAACTCAGCAGGTCAGGCAGCATCTGTGGAGGGAAATGGACAGTCAACGTTTCGAGTCGAGACCCTTCATTTGGACCAGAAACATCAACCGTTTCCTCCGTAGATGCTGCCTGACCCGCTGAGTTCGTTCAACATCTCATGTGTTGCACCAAAGATTATTGCCAGATTTGAGTTTCTTCTCTCAGTTTATGGGTAATACATTTCAATATAATGAGCTATGTTTCACTTTCACCTAACTTTGGGGTAGAGTGGGCTTAAGAATGATTATGGCACGGAAGGTGGCCATTCAGCCCATTGTGTCTGTGCTGGTTAATTGATGTTAAAAGGCAGGCACGGTAGTGTAGCGGTTAGCGTAACGCTTTACAGCACCAGCGACCCGGGTTCAATTCCGGCCGCTGTCTGTAAGGAATTTGTACGTTCTCCCCGTGTCTGTGTGAGTTTCCTCCGGGTGCTCCGGTTTCCTCCCACATTCCAAAGACGTACAGGTTAGGAAGTTGTGGCCATGCTATGTTGGCGCCAGAAGCGTGGCGACACTTGTGGGCTGCCCCCAGAACACTCTACGCAAAAGATGCATTTCACTGTGTGTTTCGATGTACATGTGACTAATAAAGAAATCTTATCTGTTGCCATCAGTTCTGGCCTCCACATTGTACACAACACTGTAAACAGTGCCAAACAACATTTGCAAGAATGGCAGCCAGAACCATTGTATGAGAGGTCTTTACGATCATATCTGGTAGCACGGATATAATTGGTAATTGGTTTATTATTGTCACACGTACCGAGGTGCAGTGAAAAGCTTTGTTTGAGTGCCATCCCGACAGATCATTCCATTGTACATTGCGGCAGTACAAAGGAGAAAGCAATAATAGAATGCAGAATAAAGTGTTACAGTTACAGAGAAAGTGCAGTGCAGGCAGACAATAAGGTGCAAGGGCCACAATGAGGTAGATTGGGAAATCAAGAGTTCATCTTTATTGTACAAGAGGTCTGTTCAAGAGTTTGATAACAGCGGGATTGAAGCTGTCCTTGAGCCTAGTGGTATGTGTTCTTCAGCTTTTGTATCTTTTGCCCAATGAAGGGGAAGGAAGGGAGAATGACCGGGGTGGGAGGGGTCTTTGATTATATTGGCTGCTTTCCCGAGACAGCGGGAAGTGTAGACGGAGTCATTGGAGGGGAGACAAGTTTTCATGATAAACTGGGCTGCGTTCACAACTCTCTGCAGTTTCTTGCAGTCCCGGGCAGAGCAGTTGCCATACCAAGCAGTGATGCATCCAGATAGGATACTTTCTATGGTGCATCTGTAAAAATTGGTGAGGGTCACCATGGATATTGCAAACGTCCTTATCCTTCTGAGGAGGTAGGGGTGCTGGTGTGCTTTGTGGCCATAGTGTCTACATGGCTACGTGATATAGAACAAGAATAGATAACTCTGGAAACGCTCATCAGGCCAGGCAGCACTTGTGGAGAGAAACAGTTGATGTTTCTGGTCCGAGACCCTTATCAGACCTGGGAAAGAGAAATTTTAAAAAAAGGTCATTTTAAATTGCAGAGGTGGGAGTGGGAGGGATAGAACATAGAACAGTACAGCACAGAACAGGCCTTTTGGCCCAAAATGTTGTGCCGACATAGCTAACCCCTCCTACCTACAGAATGCCCATATCCCTTCATTTTCCTCTCATTCATGTGCCCATCCAAGGCCCTCTTAAAAGCCCCCAATGTATTTGCCTCCACCACCCTATCAGGAAACGCATTCCAGGCATCCACCACTTTCTCAGTAAAAAACATACCCCACACATCTGTTCTGAACCTACCCCCTCTCACCTTAAATGCATGCCTTCTGGTATTGGATCGCTCAATAATGGGAAAAAGATATTGCTTGTCCACCCTATCTATGCCCCTCATAATTTTATACACTTCCAACATCACCCCTCAGCCTCCACCGCTCCAGAGAAAAGAGCTCAAGTTTGTCCAGCCTCTCCTGATAGCACGCCCTCTAATCCAGGCAGCATCCTAGTAAACCTCCTCTGCACCCTCTGTAAAGCCTCAACATCCTTCGTCTAGTGAGGTGACCAGAATTGCACGCAATAATTGCATGGATGGTCAGGACAAAGAGAGTGTCTGTGATTGGTGAGGCCAGGGTTAATGGGGTAGTTAGAAGGTGACTACGATCTTTGTCTGAGATATGTCACTAACAGCAGGGCTGTGGAACATGACCAGGAGGTCAGGCTGTACTGATGGAGAGAGAAAAACTGAGCCAGAATCACAGATGCAGGACAAACAGAAATGGTCAATTCTGATACAGAAGGAGTGAGTTCTCCAGAACTGGAGAATTCTCTCTGTTTGTGGCCTTTTACACTGTTCTCCAAAGTGTCAGAGGCTGAGGGGAGATCTTAGGAATAGACTGGGTAGACTGTCAAAGTCTTTTCCCCCGGGGTGGAACTGTCAAATACTAGACGGCGGAGTTTTAAGGTGAGAGGGGAATAGTTTAAAGGAGATGTACGAGGCAAGTTTTCTTACACAGAGGGCGGTGGGTGCCTGGAACGGACTGCCAAGAGAAGTGATGGAAGCAGATACGATTGCAACGTTGAAGAGATATTTAGACAGGAAAATGAACAGCCAGGGAGCAGAGGGATATAGACTATGTGCAGGCAGAAGGGATTGGTTTGCATTGGCACCATGGTCAGCACAGACATGGTGGGCTGAAGGGCCTGTTCCTGTGCTGTTCTGTTCCACGTTCTGTGTTCTAATAGGCCCAACACAAACTCGAGGAATGACACCCACCTGGGCATGTTGCAGCCTTCTGGACTCCATATCCAGTTCTCTGACCTTAGGTAACTCTCTTTCTGTGAAGCAGGCAGTCGTGGATGAAATGTCCCCACAGGAATGCCGAAGGAGGGAGCGAGAGAAGACACATCAGGTGGTGGCATCTTGTTGAAAGTTGCAAAAACCATGGAGGACGACCTATTGAATGTGGAACATGCTGGCGGTAGAAGATGAGAGCAAGGGAATACTATCCCTGCGGTGGACTGAGGTGAGAGCAGAACCGCAGGAAACAGAGTGAGTGGCTGAGAGTTCTGTCAGCGATGGTGGAGAGGAAATGACAGCAAAGGAAGTGTGTTTTCATTTCTCTTTAACACTGTTGCAGCACTAGAGGTAGCTAGCCATAAAAAAAACAATAAAAGGATGTCAGCGTCTGTGGAATAGTTATTATCCAAGACTGAAATAAAATATTACATCCTTCCTTTAATAATGAAGAGTGTCCCATCCACAGAACTGACCTCGTTTAACACCCTCATTGGTACCCTATCGCCTAATACCAGAAGCAGCCAATCACATGAAATATTCCTTAAAAGAGAAGACAACATGAAAGGAATAATTGTTGTCCATGGACCAAAATTACATCCAGCACAGAAACAAAGAGAGGCTGAGAAAGATGGCACCATACTCATTGAAATTTAGATGTTCCAGAGATGATCTCCATAAGATCATAAGGTATAGGAGCAGAAGTAGGCCATTCAGCCCATCAATCATGCCTGATTTTTTGTTAACCCCATTCTCCTGCCTTGTCCCCGTGACCATATCTCATTGGGATATGGGAGGGATTGACAAGTAGGTGCCAAGAGGCTGGGCAGTCCAGAACTGGAAGGGATGGGGAGAGGCGACAAGACTTACTGGCATCTAGAACGATGTGTACATGAACAGAGGGACCTTGGATACACATGCAGAGGTTTTTGAAGATAGCAGAATGTATCTAGAGAGTAGTTAGACAGAGCATATGAGATCTTGGGCTTCATAAACAGAAACAGAGAGTACAAAAGCAGTGAGTTTCATCAAATTCAGAGAGCAGAATCTGCATGGCCAGTTTGTAGATGATACCACCATAGTGGGCCGTATCTCAAATAGTGATGAGACGGGATACAGGAAGGAGATAGAGAGTTTAGTGACATGGTGTCATGACAACAACCTTTCCCTCAGTATCAACAAAAGAGCTGGTCATTGACTTCAGGAAAGGGGGCGGTGTACATGCTCTTGTTTACATCAACGATGCTGAGGTCAAGAGGGTTGAGGGCTTCAAGTTCCTGGGAGTGAACATCACCAACAGCCTGTCCTGGTCCAACCACGTGGATTCCACAGCCAAGAAAGCTCACCAGCGCCTCTACTTTCTCAGGAGGCTAAAGAAATTCGGCATGTCCCCTTTGACACTCACCAACTTTTATCGATGCACCATAGAAAGCATCCTATCTGGGTGCATCACAGCTTGGTACAGCAACTGCTCTGCCTGAGACTGCAAGAAACTGCAGAGAGTTGTGGACACAGCTCAGCACATCACAGAAACCTGCCTCCCCTCCATGGATTCTGTCTATACTTCTTGCTGCCTTGGTGAAGCAGCCAACATAATCAAAGACCCCACCCACCCGGGTCATTGTCTCTTCTCCCCTCCAGAAGATACAGGAGCCTGAGGGCACATATCACCAGGCTCAAGGACAGCTTCTATCCCACGGTGATAAGACTATTGAATTTCTTATACCAGAGGTTTTCAACCTGTGGTTCGTGGACCCCTGGGGGTCCGTGGCGGGTTGCCAGGGGGTCTGCGAGCAAGCCAAGAAAAAAATGGAAAAGAGACCTGTTACAAAGACGTAGCTTACTTGCTTGCTCCAGTTTTCCACTATTCAGAAAATCGGCCATATCTATTCTATCTGTTATAGGCGACAATCTTAGAGACTTAGACGGCGTTCCCTTCTGGTAAGCTGCTGCTTAATATTTGATTTGTGTAGTCAGAGTGGTCAGTAGTGTTCACTACTCACTACTGTTCTGTTGTGCACTGTAGTGTTAGCGAGACTGGGTGACATTGTTGGTGTGCCTTAATAATATTGCTTACTTACCGTGCATTTACGCCACAGTGACGTCACTGTTAAACGAAAAGTGCACAAACGTGTAAATTTTAGATTAGTTTTGATAATTTTGTTTATCAGTAATAGTAATTAAACTGTCCAGCGGGTATTGCTGAGTGTGGAGAAATTTCTGAAGAGAAAAGCTGACCAGAAACAGGAAGATTCTGATGACGAAGGGGATAAGGGTGACCAAAAGAGAAAACAACGCAAGTACGATCCAGAATACATTTCATATGGCTTCATTGCAGTGGGGACAAATGTGGACCAACCTCTCTGTGTTGTGTGTTTGCAAACACTGTCCAACGATGCAATGAAACCAGTGAAATTGAAGCGCCATTTAACAACAGTGCATCCAGACATTGCCAGTAAGCCGAAGGAATATTTTGAGCGGCAAAAGGAGCTTTACCTCAAGCAGAAAGGCAAAATGACAGCCTGCGCCACTGTAAATGAGAAGGCTCTTCGCGCATCATATTTGGTAGCATTACGAATAGCATGTTCCAGAAAGCCTCACACAATTGGAGAAGAGCTTATACTGCCTGCAGCAGTAGATATGTGCGAAGTTGTACTGGGAAAAGAATCCAGTCAAAAACTGAAAGCCATTCCACTGTCTGATAACACAGTCAGCAGAAGAATTGACGATGTGGCGGAAGGTATACAGAGCCAGCTGATAGCACGTCTTCAGCAAGTCAGATTTGCGATTCAGCTCGATGAAAGTACTGATGTTGCCAGTGCTGCGCAGTTGTTGGTTTATGGTGGATATTGCTGGGAAGGAGAGGCTTTGGAAGTCTTTTTGTTTTGCAAGGCGGTCCCAGGGCGTACAACTGGTGAAGAACTTTTCCATGAGCTTGACACTTTTTTTGTACAATCGGCATTGGCGTGGACACAGTGTATTGGAGTATGCACGGAGGGTGCTGCCGCAATGACGGGACGGAAGTCGGGTCTAGTCGCACGAGTGAAAGAAGTAGCTCCACATGTAGCAGCAACCCACTGCATGATTCACCGTGAGGCTTTGGCTGCAAAGGATATGGATGAAAATCTTGCAGATGTGTTTTCCACGTGCATTAAAATCGTTAACTTTATCAAAGCCAGGCTGCTCAATCATCGTTTGTTTGAAAATGTATGCCGTGAAATGGAAGCCAAGCATAAGCATTTGTTGCTACATACAGAAGTCAGATGGCTGTCACGAGGCCGCGTTGTGCAGCGTGTATATGAATTGTGAGATGAACTGCTCATTTTTCTAAATGAGCATAACGGATCATTGGCACAGTTCTTCACAGATGAGACGTGGGTTGCCAGATTAGCTTATCTTGCAGATATTTTCAACATTTTGAACAGCTGAAATCTATCATTGCAAGGACCTGGCTCAAATGTTGTGAAAACGCATGACAAAATCAATGCCTTCCAGAAAAAACTCCATATCTGGAAGGGAAGATGCGAGCAAGGTGTCTATGATATGTTTCCGTTGCTGGCTGACTTTCTGACACTGAACGAGACTAAGACAGAGGCCATTGCGAGCACCGTTTTGAACCATATTCAACAGCTGTCACATTATTTCCATGAGTATTTTGGCGACGATGACACGAGTATGTTTGATTGGATTTGAAATCTGTTTGGATGCATGCTTACTGATTTAACTGGACGTGAACAAGCAGAATTGGCTGAACTGTCATCTGACAGGACTTTGCGCTTGCAGTTCAACCGAATGTCACAGTTGTCGTTCTGGATAGCATGTTCCCAGGAGTATCCACTGCTGTCCGGCAAAGCTGTCAATGTTCTGTTACCATTTGCAACCATTTACTTGTGTGAAATAGCATTTTCTGCAGTCACTGCCATGGAAACCAAATACAGATCAAGACTGAATATTGAGGATGACATACGCGTATGTTTGTCACACATACCACCATGTTTGGACAAACTCTGCAGTGCAAAACTGGCACAACCTTCACATTGAACTGAACACTGAAAGACACTGCTGGTAATTATCGGTGATTGAAATAGTCACTATTTCAACAGGGCCTATGTGCATGCATGAATTATCGATTGTTTGATTTTGTGGGCTTTGGGGGGGGGGGTCCGCCATCTAACAAGGACATATTCTGGGGGTCCGCAGCATGAAAAAGGTTGAAAACCACAGCCTTATACAATAAGATGGAATCTTGACTTCACAATCTACCTTGTTGTGACCTTGCACCTTATTGCACTGCACTTTCTCTGTAGCTGTGACATTTTACTCTGTACTGTTATTGTTTTTACCTGTACTACATCAATGTACTCTATACTAACCCAATGTAACGGCACTGTGTAATGAATTGACCTGTACAATCGGTGTGCAAGACAAGTTTTCACTGTACTTCGGTACAAGTGACAATAAAAAACCAATACCAATGCCAAGCTCTGGTTAGGCTACAGCTAGAACATTATAGCCGGTGGGCACACTTACGGAAGTTTGTGAAGATGCTTGGGAGGATGCAGAGGAGATTTACCAGATTGGTTCCAGGAATGAGGGATGTTCTTTCATTTACTCTTTTATCGGGATCTGGCCAGCATTTATTGTCCATCCCTGAAGTCCTCTGAGAAGGTGGGGGGTGAGCCGCCTCCTTGAACAGCTGCAGTCCTTCTGGTGAAGGTGCTGCCCCCACGGTGCTGTTGGGTGGGAGTTCCAGTGTTCAGACCCAGTGACAATGAAGGACCATTGATGGTGCATATGTTGCGTGTCTTTGAGGGGAACCTGTAGGTGGTGGAGATTTCTTGCACCTTGTTGAGAAATGTCGAGGATTTGGGAGGTGCTGTTGGAGTAGCCTGGGCAAGTAACTGCAGTGTGGTTAATAGCTGGTCCACACTGCAGTCACTGTGCACTGGTGGTGGAGGGAAAGAGTGTTTAAGGTGGTGGGTAGGGAGCCAATCAAGTGGGCTGCTTTACCCTGGATGGTGTGAAGCTACATTGTTTAACTACACTGTTAGATTGGAGGTGGAATTGTTCTCATAGAGTCATAGAGTGATACAGCATGGAAACAGGCCCTTCAGCCCATCTGGTCCATGCCAACCCCATCCAATCTCATCCTATTTGCCAGTGTTTGGCCTATAACGTTCTAAACCTTTCCTATTCATGTACTTGTCCATCTGTCTTTTAAACGTTGTTAACGTACCTGCCTCAACCACATCCTCTGGCAGCACATTCCATATACATACAACCCTCTGAGTGAAAAAGTTGCTCCTTCACATTCCTATTAAATTTTTCCCCTCTCACCTTAAACTTATACCCTCTAGTTCTTTATTCCCCAGCCCTGGGAAACAGACTGAGTTTATTCACCCTGTCTATGCTTTTATACACCTCTATAAGATCACCCCTCATTCTCCTATGCTCCAAGGAAAAGAGTCCTAGCCTGTCCAACCTCTCCCGATAACTCAGGCCCTCGAGTCCTGGCAACATCCTCTTAAATCTTTAGGGCACTCTTTCCACTGTAGTAACATCTTTCCTACAGCAGGGTGACCAAAACTGAACACAATGCTCCAAGCGCAGCCTCAGCGACGTCTTGTACAACTGGATCAAGAAGCTTGTGGGGGAACATCTGACGGGTTGGTGTGTTAGATTACAAGGTAGACCAACAACAATTGTTCCCATTAGCTGAGCTGGTGTGGAGGGTTTCCTTCTGTGCTGCAGTGAGTCCATGTGTCCCAGGGTAAGGAATGGATCAAGTTGAGGAGAAATTTTTGTGAATCTTTGGAATTTTTTTTCTCATGCAGCTGCAAAACTTTCAGTCAGTGAGGATATTTAAGGATTTATGTCGGGATACAGAGTGAATGGAGTAAAGTGAGGCAGAGGATCAGCCATGATACTGATCAACAAGACCTATCCTACGCCCGTTTCCTGTGTTCTTTTAAAGTGTATCTTCATCACTCAGGGCATTGAGTATTGGGGTTGAGAAGTTATGTTGCAATTATATACGATGTTGGTGAGGCCGCACCTGGAGTATTGTGTACAGTTTTGGTCACCCTGTTACAGGAAAGAAGTTACTGAACTAGAAAGAGTGCAGGAAAGATTTACCAGGATGTCACCTGGACTTGGGGTCCTGAGTTACAAGGAGAGGTTGCACAGACTAGGACTTTATTCCCTGGAACGTAGGAGATTGAGGGGCGACCTGATAGAGGTGTATAAGATCATGAGGGGCATAGACAGGGTGAAAGCACACAGTCTTTTTTCCCAGAAAGCGGGTGTTAAAACAAGAGGACATTGGTTAAGATCAGAGGCGAGAGATTTAAAAGGGACATCAGGGGCAGCTTCTTCATGTAAAGGATGGTGCGTATTTGGAACGAGCTGCCAGAAATAGTGGTTGAGGCAGGCACATTAACAATGTTTAAAAGCCATCTAGATAAGTCCATCTAAACCTCTCCTATCCGTTTAGAGGGCTATGGCCCAAACGCGGGCAGATGGGACTAGCTCGCTGGGTACCACAGTCAGCATGGACGAGTTGGAGGAGTTTCAATGCTGCGTGACTCTGTGACTCAATGTAGTCACTTCAAGTTAACAGAGTAGCAGGTTCCTCAAGCTGTCTATTTCTGGTGATGTTACTGAGGGAAAGGAATGCTTTCCAGACACAGCTTCACACAGGATCTTTCACTTCGAGATCAACAGGCAAACAAGGGTCTTGAATTTGCCCCGGGACCTCTGACAATGCAGCACTCTCTCAGACCTGCTCCGAGGCACCAGAAGTGTCTGGTGCGGGGTTTGAACCCACAACCCACTCCCTCCTCCAGCTAGCTGAGGCTCAGGACAAGTGAGTCAGGGTGGTAGCTCGTGGAGATGCCCTGATTATCATTCCTCACATGCCACAGATAATAAGCCGAGGTTTTCAGGGTGGCTTTGCCTTTAGGAGCCCATTACATCATCCCAGATTGTGACCTTCTCCTAGTCCTCCTGAAATAGCATCTCACGCCATATTCTGTCAGATCTCTCATGACATCGGCTCTCTGTCAATCAACCTTTAAAGGAGTAATCCTTCTGTGATAGTGGTTATAGCAGCCAATAATAAGTCAATAATGAACTCCTGGGTAAAGTGGTCAGAGATGGAAGCTGGATCACCACCTCCACATTACCTGCATCTCTTCAGTGCAACGTGGTGTAGCAGGTCGTAACCCAGGTTTGATCCTGACCTTTGCTTTGTCTGTGTGGAGTTTGCACGTTCTCCCTGTGACCGGCTGGGTTTCCCCCGGGTGCTCCGGCTTCCTCCCACATCCCAAAGATGTTCTGGTAGGTTAATTGGTCGCTGTAGGCTACCTCCAGTTTAGCTGGGTGGGAAGGTCATCTAGTGGGGTGGTAGTGGAGATGTGAGAGGGGAGGTTGTGGGGAAATAAGTGGAGGACAAGATTACTGGAGACATCCAGCAGGGGAACAGGCCCTTCGGCCCAACTTGTCCATGCCGACCAAGGTGCCCACATAAACTAGTCCCATTTGCCCGTGTTTGGCCCGTATCCCTCTCAACCTTTCCTATCCATGTAGCTGTCCAAATGTCTTTTAAATGTTGTTAATGTACCTGCCTCGACCACTTCCTCTGGCAGCTCGTTCCATATACCCACCGCCCTCTGCGTGAAGAAGTTGCCCCTCAGGTCCCTTTTAAATCCTTCCCACACCTTGCTCTGAGAGCTGGTGTGGACTTGATGGGCTGAATATATTTTGCAAGGAAATACAGAAAAAAATAGTCGAGGGGTGAAATTTGTCCCTAGTTACCAACAGTAAAGACTTGGGAGAATATTGTTGTACTGACCTCTACAAACTGTATTCCTTGACTCTGGTGGAACGAGCGTGTACTGGGTGAGAGCTGGCTTGCGTCTGGTACTGGAGACGAATTCCTCAGGCCCTGTAAGACCCCCCCGAGCCCAGCTCCTGCTGTCTCTGTTGCTGAGTGTGAGTCACCAAGCAATGTCCAGTACAGTGCTGATACTTGCGTTAAGATCGCAGATCAGCACAACACATCATTCTGCAGAAATCACCAACTCTGAATGTCCTCAGTGAATAGAGTCATAGCATGGAGACAGGCCCTTCCGCCCATCTGGTCCATGCTGACCAAGATGCCCATCTAAGCTAGTCCCATTTGCCTGCGTTTGGCCCATAGCTGTTAGCATAACGCTATTACAGCGCCAGCGACCCAGGTTCAATTCCAGCCGCTGTCTGTAAGGAGTTTGTATGTTCTCCCCGTCACTGCATGGGTTTCCTCCGGGTGCCCTGATTACCTCCCACATTCCAAAGACGTACAGGTTAGGAAGTTGTGGGCATGCTGTGTTGGCACCGGAAGCGTGGCGACACTTGCGGGCTGCCCCCAGAACACTCGACGCAAAAGATGCATTTCACTGTGTGTTTCGATGTACATGTGACTAATAAAGATCTTGTCTTACCTGTCCAAATCTTCAGGTTTAAGTTCAAACATTTTAAACATTACATCAAAATTGTAAAAGCTTTGCCATTTTCCTTGCTCTTTGATTATCACCAAGACTCCTCAGACAGCACCTACCAAACCCACCGCCTCTACCAGCTAGAAGGACAAGGGCAGCAAAAGCCCGGGGACCACCACCCCCTGGGTGTTGTCCTCCAAGCCTCACACCATCCTGACTTGGGAATATACCGCCGTTCCTTCACCGTCACTGGGTCAAAATCCTGGAACTCCCTCCCTGACAGAACTGTGGGTACACCCACACCTCAAGGACTGCAGCGGTTCAAGAGGGCAGCTCACCCCCCCACCTTCTCAAGGGCAACTTAGGGACAGGCAATTAAATGCTGGCTCAGCCCACATCCCTCCAATGAATAAATGAAAAGAAAAATTGGGGACAAGCAGTTATTTCAATGCTGTAACATCACTGAAGTGTAACGCATTTCAGGCAGCTGAGAAATGTGCTCTGTAACAACATCCTTTGGTAGTTCAAACAGTGTGATCGCATTACGTCATCATGCTTCATCCAAACAACGGCATCGGCCGCACAGGTTTAGCTGTTGGAAGTCCTCCTTTATATATGTCATGGTTCATTGATAGTCCTCCCACATTACTGTCTGTGACATCTGTGTGTCTTGGCATGCTGATCGCAACCCAGGGGTGAAGTAATTAGAGCTGTCAGCCAGGGGACGGAGATTGCAGAGGGAAAGCTGGATGTGGAATGGTGCAGCAGCCCTTCACAAGCTGGTGCCAGCCCAGAGGGCAAATCATTTAAGCTTGTGTCATCAAAACATGTCGGTGTTCAAAATCAATCAGCCCTCCTGTGACCAGAGGATTGTGACATGCTGTCATTGCTTCTCTTGTTACTGAGATCACTTTTTTTCTTTGCTGGCAGATCGCTCATCTATGTCTGCTAACAGCTCCAATTAGCTCATCGCCAACAAAGGACTGAACCTTTCAGCGCACCGGGGGTCAGTCCTACTTCTGAGTATGAGTGGTCCTGGGTCCAAATCCTGCATTGGACGCTCACAGGCAACTCCCAACTTGGGAAAGGGTGGGGAATCTCAGGAAACCTGTGGTTGAGGAGGCTGGATCACTGGGGCGATTTAAAGAGGAGCTGGACACACTTCTGATAGATCAGGGAACTGAGAGCGATGGGGAGCTGGCACAGACGAGGAGATGGGGCCTGGGGCAGATCAGCCGTGATCTTATTGAATGGCAGGACAGGCTTGAGGGGCCGAGTGGCCTCCTCTGGATCCTGGTTTCTCATAAATTCTGGCGTGCTAATGTCTGGTGGATCTGGCAATGCTCCTCCCTCATTTAATGGGCGGTAACTCTCAGAAAATCCCGTGAAGCATTAACCTGTTCTCCACAGGGTAGTTACTGCATGTAATAGAACCATAGAACACTACAGCACAGAAAACAGGCCATTGGGTCCATCTAGTCTGTGCTGAAGCTTTATTCCGCTAGTCCCATTGACCTGCACCCAGTCCCTAACTCTCCAGACCTCTCCCGTCCATGTAGCTACCCAATTTATTAGAAACGTAGAAACATAGAAAAACCTACTGCACAATACAGGCCCTTCAGCCCACAAAGCTGTGCTGAACATGCCCCTACCTTAGATATTACTAGCCTTACCCATAGCTCTCTATTTTACTCAGCTCCATGTACCTATCTAACAGTCTCTTGAAAGACCCTATCGTATCAGCCTCCACCACCGTTGCCAGCAGCCCATTCCACACACTCACCACTCTCTGAGTAAAAAACTTACCCCTGACATCTCCTCTGTACCTACTCCCCAGCACCTTAAACCTATGTCCTCTTGTGGCAACCATTTCAGCCCTGGGAAAAAGCCTCTGACTATCCACCCGATCAATGCCTCTCATCATCTTATACACCTCTATCAGGTCGCCTCTCATCCTCCATCGCTCCAAGGAGAAAAGGCCAAGTTCCTTCAACCTGCTTTCATAAGGCATGCTCCGCATTCCAGGCAGCATCCTTGTAAATCTCCTCTGCACCCTCTCTATGGCTTCCACATCCTTCCTGTAGTGAGGTGACCAGAACTGAGCACAGTACTCCAAGTGGGGTCTGACCAGGGACCTATATAGCTGCAACAATACCTCTCGGCTCCTAAATTCAATTCCCCGATTCATGAAGGACAATACACCAAATGCCTTCTTAACCACAGAGTCAACCTGCGTAGCCACTTTGAGCGACTCCAAGATCCCTCTGATCCTCCACACTGCCAAGAGTCCTACCATTAATACTATATTCTGCCATCATATTTGACCTACCAAAATGAACCACTTCACACTTATTTGGGTTGAACTGCATTGGCCACTTCTCAGCCCAATTTTGCATCCTATGTCCCGCTGTAACCTCTGACAGCCCTCCAAATTATCCACAACACCCCCAAACTTCGTGTCACCCGCAAACTTACTAACCCATCCCTCCACTTCCTCATCCAGGACATTTATAAAAATCACAAAGAGTAAGGGTCCCAGAACAAATCCCTGAGGTACACCACTGGTCACAGACCTCCATGCAGAATACGACCCTTCAACAACCACCCTTTGCCTTCTGTGAGCCAGCCAGTTCTGGATCCACACTGCAATGTCCCTTTGGATCCCATGTCTCCTTACTTTCTCAATAAGCCTCGCATGGGGTACCTTATCAAACACCTTGCTGAAATCCATATACACTACATCTACTGCTCTCCCTTCATTGATGTGTTTAGTCATCTCCTCAAAAAATTCAATCAGGCTCGTAAGGCAGGACCTGCCCTTAACAAAGCCATGCTGACTATTCCTAATCATATTATACCTCTCCAAATGCTCATAAATCCTGCCTTCCAGGATCTTCTCCATCAGCTTACCAACCACTGAGGTGAGACTCACCGGTCTATAACTTCCTGGGCTATCTCTACTCCCCTTCTTGAATAAGGGAACAACATCCGCAACCCTCCAATCATCTGGAACCTCTCCTGTCTCCATCGATGATGCAAAGATCATCGTCAGAGGCTCTGCAATCTCCTCCCTCGCCTCCCACAGCAGCCTGGGTTACATCCCATCCAGTCCCGGCGACTTATCCAACTTGATGCTTTCCAAAGTTTCCAGCACCTCCTCTTTCCTAATATCTGCATGCTCAAGCTTTTCAGCCCACTGCAAGTCCACATGAAAATCCCCCAGATCTTTTTCCATAGTAAATAGTGATGTAAAGTATTCATTAAGTACCTCCGCTATTTCTTCCGGATCCATACACACTTTCCCACTGCTGCACTTGATAGGCCTTATCCTTTCGCATCTCGTCCTCTTAATCTTCACATACTTGTAGAATGCCTTGGGGTTTTCCTTAATCCTGCCCGCCAAGGCCTTCTCATGTCCCCTTCTGGCTCTCCTAATTTCCTTCTTAAACTCCTTCCTGTTATCCTTATACTCTTCCAGATCTCTAACATTACCGAGCTCTCTGTACCTTTTGTAAGCTTTTCTTTTCCTTTTGACTAGATTTATTATAGCCTTTGTACACCACAGTTCCTGTATCCTCTCGTGACTCCCCTGTTTCATTGGAACATGCCTATGCAGAACTCCACACAAATATCCCCTGAATATTTGCCACATTTCTTCCGTACTTTTCCCTGAGAAAATCTGTTCCCAATTTAATCTTCCAATTTCCTGCTTGAGAGCCTCATAATTCCCTTTACTCCAAGTAAATGCCTTTCTAGTCTGTCTGTTCTTATCTCTCTCCAGTGCTAACATAAAGGAGATAGAATTATGATCACTATCACCAAAAAGCTCACCCGCTGAGAGGTCTGACACCTGACCAGGTTCATTTCCCAATACCAGATCAAGCACAGCCTCTCCTCTTGTAGGCCTATCTACATATTGTGTCAAGAATCCTTCCTGAACACACTTAACAAACTCCACCCCATCTAAACCCCTCATTGTCTGGAGATACCAGTCGATGTTTGGGAAATTAAAATCTCCCATCACAACCACTCTGTTATTCTCACACCTTTCTAGGATCTGCTTCCCTATCTGCTCCTCAATATCCCTGTTACTATTGGGCGGCCTATAAAAAACACCCAGTAAAGTAATTGACTCCTTCCTGTTCCCAACCTCCACCCACAGAGATTCCGTAGACAGTCCCTCCATGATGTCCACCTTTTCTGCAGCCGTGACACTCCCTCTGATCAACAGTGCCACTCCCCCACCTCTTTTGCCTCCCTCCCTGTCCTTTCTGAAACACCTAAAACCCGGCACTTGAAGCAACCATTCCAGTCCCTGAGCCATCCAAGTCTCTGTAATGGCCACCACTTCATAGCTCCAAGTACTGATCCAAGCTCTAAGCTCATCCGCCTTGTTCACTATACTCCTTGCGTTAAAGTAGACACATCTCAAACCGGTCTGAGCACGTCCCTTCTCTGTCACCTGTCTCTCCTCCCTCTTTTACCTACTATTAGCTTTCTCTGTTTGAGAGCCAAACACCTCTTCCCCAGTCTCTCCAGTTTGGATCTCACCCCCCAACAAATCTAGTTTAAACTTCCCCCAGTAGCCTTAGCAAACCTCCCCGCCAGGATATTGGTCTCCTTGGGATTCAAGTGCAACCCGTCGTCTTTGAACAGGTCATACCTGCCCCAAAAGAGGCCCCAATGATCCATAAATCTGAATCCCTGCTCCTTACTCCAATCCCTCAGCCACGCACTTAACCTCCTCCTCATTCTGTTCCTATACCCACTGTCACTTGGCACAAGCAGTAATCCTGAAGTTACTACCTTTGAAGTCCTGCTTCTCAACTTCCTTCCTAACTCCCTATGGTCATTTTTCAGGTCCTCATCTTAAAACTCAAGAGTGAGCCCACACTTACCACGTCAGATGGCAGCCCGTTCCACACTCCCAACACTCTCTGAGTGAAGAAGTTCCCCCTAATGTTCCCCCTAAACCTTTCCCCTTTCATCCTAAAGCCATGTCCTCTCGTCTAATCTAGGTGAAAAGAGCCTACTCGTATTTACTCTGTCTATACCCCTCATAATTTTGTAAACTTCTGTCAAATCTCCCCTCATTCTTCTGCTCTCCAAGGAATAAAGTCCTAACCTGTTCAATCTTTCTCTGTAACTCAACTCCTGAAGACCCAGCAACATTCTAGTAAATCTCCTCTGCACTCTTTCAATCTTACTGATATCCTTCCTATAGTTAGGTGACCAGAACTGCGCACAATACTCCAAATTTGACCTCACCAATGTTTCATACAACCTCAAATGTTTGTCATGTTTGACTAGTTCTTTATCCAGCCACTCCCTTCCTCCAGTCCTCTCCCCACAGCCCTGAAATTTCCTTCCTTTCTGATACTAGGAAGGCACAGCTGGTAGAGCCGCTGCCTCAGACCCGGGTTCAATCCTGATCTCAGGCGCTGTGTGTGTGGAGTTTGCACGTTCTCCCTGTGTGCTCCGGGTGCTCCCACATCCCAAAGACGTACGGGTTGGTGGGTTAATTGGCTGCTGTAAATTGCCCCCCTGTGAGTAGGTGAGGGGTAGAATCTGGGGGGAGTGGATGGGATGATGGGGAGAATAGAAAATGGAATCCGTGTGAGGTCTTTTTCCTTTTCCAAAAGATAATCAGGTTTATTATCACTGACATATGTTGTGAAATTTGTTGTTTTGTGGCAGCAACAGTACAGTGCAAGACATAAAGACGTAAAAATTACTATGTTACAGAAGTAAATAAATAGTGTAAAAAAGGAATAATGAAGCAGTGTTCATGGGTTCATGGACAGTTCATAAATCTGATGGCAGAGGGGAAGAAGCTGTTCCTGAATCATTGAGTGTGGGTCTTCAGGCTCCTTTACCTCCTCCCTGATGGTAGTAACGAGAAGAGGGCATGTCCCGGGTGGTGAGGGTCCTTAGTGATGGATGCTGCCTTCTTGAGGCACCGCCTCTTGAAGATGTCCTCGATGGTGGGGAGGGTTGTGCCTGTGATGGAGCTGGCTGAGTCTACAACCCTCTGCAGCCTCTTGCGATCCTGTGCATTGGAGCGTCCATACCAGGCAGTGATGCAACCAGTCAGAATGCTCTCCACCGTATATCTGTGGAAATTTGCAAGAGTCTTTGGTGACATACCGAATCTCCTCAATGAAATGGCATGCCTTCTTTGTGATTGCATCAATGTATTGGGCCCAGGACAAATCCACTGAGATGTTGACCCCAGGAACTTGAAGCTGCTCACCCTTTCCACCGATGACCCTTCAATGAGGACTGGTGTGTGTTCTCCTGACTTTCTCTGCCTGAAGTCCACAATCAATTCTTTGGACTTGCTGACATTGAGTGTGAGGTTGTTGTTGCGACATCACTCAACCAGCTGATCTATCTCACTCCTGCACACCACCTCATCAGTGGTGTCATTGGTGAATTTATAGATGGTATTTGAGCTGTGCCTAGACACACAGTCATGAGAGTAGAGAGACTAGAGCAGTGGGCTAAACACACATCCTTGAGGTGCGCCTGTGTTGATTGTCAGCGAGGAGAAGATGTTACTGCTGACCTGCACTGACTGTAGGTTTATTCAGTGATTACCGCATTACATTATTACAATATTACAGTATTCCACAATTTACACTGTTGACAGTTTCAAATTATAATACAGTCATCTCAATGTCATCTCTATTCAAAATGCACTCGAGCCCCTGTGGTGCCCACTGTACCTGTGGATATTGCATGCTCCTTCTCCAGGGTCACACGGACACAGACGGAACCACGGAAAAGAGACAAGGATTAATGTAGGCTTAGTGTAAATGGGCGACTGATGGTCAGTCGGCTCTGGGCCAGAGGGTCTGTTTCCATGCTGTATGGTAAGGACGGTGGACTTCCTTCAGAGGAATAAATAAACCGGATGATTTTTAATATGACAAGCTGAAAACAGCAGAAGCTGGAAATTTGAAATGAAAATAGCGAATGCTGGAGTCATTCAGCGGGTCGGACCTGATTCTCTGTTTCTCGCTCCGTGGTTAATGCCTGCCCTCCCTGTTTCCAGCATTTTCTGTATTTCTATGTCAGCCTATACTTTCATTGTCACCTTTAACGTGACTTGCTTTTTAATCCAGATTTACATAGAACGTAGAACACTGCAGCACATGGACAGAACTTTCAGCCATGATGTCTGTGTCGAACATGATCCTGAATTGCTAAATCTCTTCTGCCTGCACACAATCCATATCCCTCCATTCCCTGCATATTCACGTGTCTATCAAAAATCTTCTTAAATGCCACTATTGTATCTGCCTCCACCACCACCCCTGGCAGCCTGTTCCAAATGCCCACCACTCTCTGTGTAAAAAACCTGCCCCACACATTTTCTTTAAACTTTCCCCCTCTCACCTTAAATGCATGTCCTCTAGTATTTGACATTTCTACTCTGGGAAAAAAGCTCCTGACTGTCTACCCTATCGATGCCTCTCATAATCTTATAAACTTCTATGAGGTCTCCCCTCAGCCTCCAACGATCCAGAGAAAACAACCCAAGTTTGTCCAACCTCTCCTTATAGCTCATACCATCTAATCCAGGCAGCATCCTGGTGAACCTCTTCTGTACCTTTTCTAAAGCTTCTACATCCTTCCTGTAATGGGGCAACCAGAACTGCACACAATTTACTTAATTAACTGAATTTGAAATTCTGACTACCATGGTGGGATTCGAACTCTTGTCAACAAATCATTACTCTCTCCCTCTGGACGATTAGTCTAGTAACACAAACACAATGCTACTGTACCCTTACTTAATTTAAGTACCTAATTTAAGAATAACAACATACTTTCTTTGCACGAGGGAGTAAAATTAAGCAGCTCGTGCTATAAATAATGTGACCAGCATTATTTTAAGAATGCTCAGTAACATTCTTGAGCAACGTGTTTTGTATCACTTGACCAGACTTTCTAAATGTAGTAAATGAGGATATGTTGTGACTCAGGGCAATGAAAAGACCGTCCTCCTCAGAAGGAATCTCCTTGCAGAGGGGAGACACTGAGCTGCAGCAGGACAGTGAGAATAGTGTTGGGGCAATGACACAGCTTTGCTTGACCCTCGACTGCTCTGGGACTGGGTCTGTGGTAGAACCGTTGGTTAGAATCACAGATTATAATGGCATCATGTAGCAACTGAGGTGTATTTCTCAGGGGTGTCAAATTTTGAAAGGGTTGATAAATTGGTATTGGTATTGGTTTATTATGGTCACTTTTACCGAGGTACAGCGAAAAACTTGTCTTGCAAACTGATCGTACAGGTCAATTCACTACACATTGAGTCAGTACAGAGTTCATTGATGTAGTACAGGTAAAAACAGTAACAGTACAGAATAAAGTGTCACAGCTACAGAGAAAGTGCAGTGCAATAAGGTGCAAGGTCACAACAAGGTAGATCGTGAGGTCGGAGTCCATCTCATCATATAAGGGAACCGTTCAATAGTCTTATCACAGTGGGGTAGAAGCTGTCCTTAAGCCTGGTGGTACGTGCCCTCAGGCTGCTGTATCTTCTACCTGATGGAAGAGGAGAGAAGAGAGAATGTCCCGGGTGGGTGGGGTCTTTGATTATGCTGGCTGCTTCACCAAGACAGCGAGAGGGGAGGCTGGTGTCCGTGATGTGCTGGGCTGTGTCCACAACTTTCTGCAGTTTCTTGTGGTCCTGGGCAGAGCAGTTGCCGTACCAAGCCATGATGTATCCAGATAGGATGCTTTCTATGGTTCATCAATAAAAGTTGGTGAGGGTCAAAGGGGACAAACCAAATTTCTTTAGCCTCCTGAGGAAGTAGAGGCGCTGGTGTACTGAGGTACAATGAAAAACTTTGTTTTGCATGCCATCTATACAGATCATTTCATTACATGAGTCCATTGAGGTAGTACAAGGGAAAACAATAACAGAATGCAGGTTATAGTGTTACAGTTACAGAGAAAGTGCAGTGCAGGTGGACAATAAGGTGCAAGGCCATAACGAGGTAGATTGTGAGGTCAAGAGTCCATTTTATCATACCAGGGGATTTGGAGAGAAGCTAATCTATAGGACAAATAGGAAACTGTCAATAGAGACACAAGTCAGGAGTTGTGGGCGTGCTATGTTGGCGCCAGAAGCATGGCGACACTTGCGGGCTGCCCCCAGAACACTCTATGCAAAAAGAAGTATTTCACTGTGTACTTCGATGCACGTGTGACTAATAAAGATATCTTAATGCAGACTCTCCCCAAGGTGAGAGACGACGGATGCTGGAATCTGGAGCAACAAACAATCTGCTGGAGGATCTCAACAGGTTGAGTAGCATCTGTGGAGGGAGATGGACAGTCGACATTTCGGGTGGAGACCCTTTATCTGGAAACTGTTCAACCTGGAGAATGTCGATGTGGGTCTGGGCTACCAGTAACTCTGTACCAACAGCAACATTGTTGACGTTTAACTAGCTCTGACGTGGTCCAGTAATCTACTGAGTTCCAGGGCAATAGATAATGGCTTGGCCATTGACAGCCACACATCATGAACGAATCTTTAAAAGTGACCTCAGATGGCATGTTGCTGTGAATCTAACAAAGTTACCCGTAGAGTGGTGGGTTGAAGAACATCATGGTGGGGTGGGGTGTAGAAAGAGGGTGCAGAGGGAGAGAGACCTCAGGTATGTAATAGCTCACAAGACTTTGCTCAATGTTCAGGAGATGCTTAAAAACTCAGCACTTTAATTATATCTTGCAGTACAACAGAAGGCTACTTGGCCCATCGTGCCTGTGCTGTCTCATTGTTTTACTAATGTAGGAAATATCACAGACAATTTGTGCACAGTGAGATCCCACAAGTGCAAAAAAAACCAGCCACACTGTCACACTCCCCTTTCCCAGCGAGACCCTTCCTGTCTCCTCCTGCATGTCTTTTCCAATTCCTGTTTGAAAGTTCCTACTTAATTTGCTTCCACTGCCCTTCCTGGCAGCGCATCAGAGATCACAACATTTTGGTCCGTCAAACAAAAATCTCCTCGTCCCCCCTTCTGTTCTTGTCGCCATTATCTTCAGCCCGTGTCCCCCACAGGAAGCAGTTACGACTTATTCCATCCAGCGATCAGGGCATTCGCGAATCCAGAAGTATTCATGAGGTTTGGCGAAAGGTCTTTGACCTGAAACGTCAGCTGTGTTTCTCTCTCCACAGATGCTGCCTGACATGCTGAGTGTTCCCAGCGTTCTCTGTTCTATTTCAAAGCATTCATAAAGTTGTTAAAGGTCGGGCAATGCAGTGAGACCTGGTGAAGGAAGAGCCAGGGGCTCAGAATTTATCATTAGCCTTTCCGCAATAACCCAGAACAAACATTTGCAGTGCAACACATCCACTTGAAAGATCAAATGCAGACTGTTGGAGGGGGATGGCATGGGACCAACCAACACCTTTCATTTACAGCCAGTAACGTACTTATTGTAGAGCCGCCACAGTTACAGCACTGCAAGCACAGCTGTCCAATTTTGCACAGCAAGATCCCACATCGTCTGCTTTCTCTTTGCTGTTGGATAAGATGCTGGGGAAAATTCCGATGACCTTCTTCAATGATAGCACAATGGGGTTCTATGGGTTCCTCTAGAAGCACTCAGCTCGGTTTGCCAACACACTGGAAAAGCCAGAGCTGTGTGGCACTCACCCTGCGATGGTGTGTGGGTCAATATTATAACTTCTGTCTCAGGGAAAGGGCTTGAGCCCATTGTGTTGGATCCAGAAGTAAGAGAGTGACCAGCTGAAACTCACTAATTGGTAAATCGGTTTATTCTTGTCACATGTACCGAGATACAGTGAGAAACTTTGCCTTGTGTGCTGTCCATGCAGATCATTTCAAAACATAAGTACATCGAGGTAGAACAAGGGAAAACAATAACAGAATGTAGAATATAGTGTTACAGTTACAGAGAAAGTGCAGTGCAGGCAGACAATAAGGTGCAAGGCTGTGACAAGGTAGATTGTGAGGTTAAGAGCCCATCTTTATCATACAAGAGGTCCTTTAAATCGTCTTAAAACAGTGGGATGGAACATGTCCTTGAGCCCAGTGGTACGTGCTTTCAGGCTTTTGTATCTTCTGCCCAATGGGAGGGGGAAGGAGAGAGAATATCCAGGGTGGGTGGGGTCTTTGATTATGTTGGATGCTTTACCGAGGCAGCGAGAAGTGTAGACAGAGTCCATGGAGGGGAGGCTGGTTTCCGTGATGTGCTGAGCTGTGTCCACAACTCTCTGCAGTTTCTTGCGGTCACAGGCAGAGCAGTTGCTGTACCAAGCCGTGACGCATCCGGATAGGATGCTTTCTGTGGTGTATCTGTAAAAATTGGTGAGGGTCAACGGGGACATGCTGAATTTCAGTGGATCTGAGGTGTAAGAACACAGGAAAGAGAAGCAGGGTTCCTCACCCCTCAAGTCTGCCCCACTATTCAAAAACATTAGGTGGCACAGCAGAGGAGCCACTGCCTCACAGCTCCAGAGACCCGGGTTCAATCCTGACCTCAGGTGTTGTCTGTGTGGAGTTTGCACGTTCTCCCTCTGATCGTGTGGGTTACCCCCAGGTGCTCCAGTTTCCTCCCACATCCCAAAGACATGGTGGGTTAACTGGCTGCTGTAAATTGCCCCTAGTGCATAGGGTGAGGGGTAGAAACTGGGGTGAGTTGATGGGAATGTGGGGAGAATTAAATGAGATTGGTGTAAATGGGTGTTTGATGGTCAGCATGGACTTGATGGGCCGAAGGGCCTGTCTCCGTGCTGTTTTCTCTATGACCCTGTACACCATCCATTCTCCAACCCTGTCCCAAATCACTTCATTACCCAGTATTTCCAAAATCTATCAATTCACTCAGTAAGTGAACATCCAGAATATTCTGCAGTGGAAACTTCAAACATTTGCAAACATCTGAGGGAAGAACTTTCTCTTCACATAAAATATTTTCAGCACAGATGAAGGCCATTCAACGCAACTCTCTGTGCTAGCTCCTATCCTCCACTTGAACCTGCACTCAGACATCTTCATCTCCCCCATCATGACTCCTTCCCCTGAGAATCTCCACCCTGGCTGCCCCGAGAGGTGGACGTTTCAGCAAGCCGGGCTTAAGTCATTGACGTTCTTAACTCCTGATGGGATTGGGAGGCAGAGGGACGGGTGTAAGTGGGGAGCAGATCAACATTACCTGTGGGAAACCAGTACTTGTGGTGTAAATCCATGCATGTTTTGTTGATAATCACAAACAGTCCTGACTTGCATTTATGTAGCGCCTTTCCCTTCCCTTTCAGAATGGCCAAAGCATCTTACCACCACTGGAGGCATTTGTGAAGTTAGTCACTGAATGCAGAAGGCAGAACATATGTACATAGGAAACTGCCATTAAAAGCCAAATAATCAGTGTCCGGTCAGTAATAGCACAGAAACAGGCCCTTCGGCCCAACTGGTCCATGCCAACCAAGATGCCCATCTAAGCTAATCCCATTTGCCCATGTTTTGCCCATATCCCTCTAAACCTTTCCTATCCATGTGATAAGACTATTGAACAGTTCCCTTATATGATGAGATGGAGTCTTGACCTCACAATCTACCTTGTTATGACCTTGCACCTTATTGTCTGCCTGCACTGCACTTCCCTGTAGCTGTGACACTTTACTCTGTATTCTGTTATTGTTTTTACCCTGTACTACCTCAATGCACTGTATAATGAATTGACCTGTACGATCGGTATGCAAGACAAGTTTTTCACTGTACCTGGGTACAAGTGACAATAATAAACCAATACCAATACCAATATCTGTCCAAGTGTCTTTTAAATGTTGTTAATGTACCTGCCTCAACCTCTTCCTCTGGCAGCTCGTTCCATATACTGACCACCCTCTGGGTGAAAAAGTTGCCCCTCAGGTTCCTATTAAATCTTTCCCCATCACCTTAAATGTGTGCATTCACCCTGTCTATACCCCTCATGATTTTATACACCTCTGTAAGATCACCCCCCATTCTCCTATGTTCCAACGAAAAAAGTCCCAACCTGCTCAACCTCTCTCCATAATTCAGTCCCTCGAGTCCCGGCAACATCCTCGTGAATCTCCACTGCACTCTTTCCAGCTTAGTATCTTATTTATTGTTCAAATATTGCACGATAGGTGAGACAATGACAATAATGTAAATAAAAGCAAAGATTGGTGACAATATTCAGCTGGTCAGGCAGCATCTGTGGAGAGAGAAACAGAGGCAAAGACATTTCATCAGGACGAGGAAAGTTCTGATGAAATGTCATCAACCTGAAATGTAGACTGATCTTCTCCCTCAGCGCACAATCTGCTGGAGGAACTCAACAGTTCGAGCAGCATCTGTGGGGGAAGGAATTGTCGACGTTTTGGGTCAAAACCCTGCATCGGGACTGAGAGTGGAGAGGGGAGGTGGCCGGTATAAAGAGGGCAGGGGGAGTGGCGGGACAGGAGCCCGAGGCGATTGGTGGACTGAGGTGGGGTGTGAGATGATGGGCAGGTTGGGCCTGGTAGGGGAGGGGAGCGGGGTTGGAGTTGGGAGACGGTGGCAGGTGAGTGACGGAGGGAGAGGGGGAAAAGGGTAAAACTAAACGAATGGAGCGAGGGGGGTGGAGGGGGAGGGGAGGGTGATGGTGGGAGACGGCTGCTGGAGGGAGATAAGCAGCAACACAAAGGGATCCCAGTGCTGGACTCTGATGTGTGAAGGAGGTGAGACTGGGAACCATTGGGGGAGAGGCGTAGGGCAGATGGAACCAGCTTGGAGGACGGGGGAGGTGAACCTATATGTGGATGGAACCAGGAGGGGGAGGGGGATGAAAATGGGTAAAGGGGGGCTGGGGGGGGGTAGGAAAGAGGAAAGGAAAGAGACCAGAGGATCAGAAGGAGGGGGAGAAGGCGGGGGGGGGGGCTGGTGGGGTGCGTAAGTTGGGGGGGGGGTGAGTAAAAAAAGGGGGGATACCTAAAACGGGAAAACTCAATATTCATGCCATTGGGTTGTAGACTACCCAAGCGGAATATAAGGTGTTGTTTGTTCCTGTTTCTCTCTCCACAGACACTGCTTGACCTGCTGAGCGTTTCTAGCATTTTCTGGTTTTACTTCAAAATTTCGGTGCCTGCAGTTTTTGCTTTAACTTCCCTGTCCTGGTTTCCTTCCACGGACCTTGGAGAGCAGATGTGGCCTCAGTTTAATTAACATCGGGACATAAGCCCTTCCCGCAGCACAGTTCCCTCAGTACCAAGGATGCTCACAATTAAGCTTCTGTAGATGGATTTGAGTCAATATCTTCCTGAATGAGAGATGAGGGAGTTCTGTTCACTGAACTGGAGCAGACATTACACAGAGAGTGAGCAGGGGAAATCTACATCCAGCACAGAGTCCTGTCAGAGAGCTTCCTCTGAAGGCCACGTGGTTGCAATTAATGCTCCTTCTCAACCCATAATTTGTTTAAAATCTTTCTTGCGACATTAGAATATAAAATATTCACCACACAAATACTAACATCACGGACACCAGCCTCCCCTCCATGGACTCTGTCTAAACTTCTCGCTGCCTTGGTGAAGCAGCCAGCATAATCAAAGACCCCACCCACCCGGGACATTCTCTCTTCTCTCCTCTTCCATCGCCTGAAAGCACGTCACTAGGTTCAAGGACAGCTTCTATCCCGCTGTTATAAGACTATTGAACGGTCCCCTAGTACGATAAGCTGGACTCTTGACCTCACAATCTACCTTGTTATGACCTTGCACCTTATTGTCTGCCTGTCCTGAACTTTCTCTGTAGCTGTAACACTTTATTCTGCATTCTGTTATTGTTTTCCCTTGTACTACCTCAATGCACTGATGTGATGAAATGATCTGTATGGATGTCATGCAAAACAAAGTTTTTCACTGTACCTCGGTGATATAAACCAATTTACTAATTTAGTTTACCCAACTGCTCCATACTGGTTCTGATCCTCCACGTGAGCCTTCACCCAGTCCTCCATCTCTGCTGTCACTTCTACCTTGTATTCCATTGCCTAGCTTCCCTTTAATCCATCTCATTGAAACCTACCAGATACTGAAAAGCCTGGATAGAGTGGACATGGAGAAGATGTTTCCATCAGTGGGAGAGTCTAGGATCTGAGGGCACAGACTCAGAATAAAGGGACGTCCTTTCAGAACAAAGATGAAGAGGAATTCCAGTTAGAGGGCGGTGAACCTGTGGAATTCATTGCCACGGAGGGCTGTGGAGGCCAAGTCATTGGATGTCTTTGCGGCTGCTGTCTGTAAGGTGTTTGTACGTTCTCCCCGCATCTGCGTGGGTTTCCTCCGGGTGCTCCGGTTTCCTCCCACTTTCCAAAACAAGACTTACGGGTTAGGAAGTTGTGGGCATGCTATGTTGGCACCGGAAATGTGGTGACACTTGCGGGCTGCCCCCAGAACACTCCACGTAAAAGGATGCATTTCACTGTGTGTTTCAATGTACATGTGACTAATAAAGATATCTTATCTTATCTTAAGGCAGATATTGATAGGTTCTTGATTGGTAAGGGGGGTTAAGGGTTATAGGGAGAAGGCAGGAGAATGGGGTTAAAAAAAACACAGCCATGATTGAACAGTTGAGCAGACTCGATGGGCCAAATGGCCTAATTCTGCTCCCATATCTTGTGGTTTTATGGCCCGTGTGCATCAGGTTCCACACTCTCCCTGCTCTCTGGGGAAAAGGACATCTCCTGAATTCACTCATGGATTTGGTGTCTGCCTTATGTTTATGGCCCTTAGTTTTTATCTCACGCAGGTGAAAGTGTCTCTCCATCTAAATCTCCCCTGAGCTAAAAAAAATCATGGGTTCTAATCCCACTCCAAGACATAAGAAAAGGTAGTCACACCAGAGTGTTATTGAATGAGATGCTATCAGTTGAGTGCAGACATTAAACCAATAGTCATTTGCCCTCACAGATGCAGAGATGCTTTGCAGAGTTAGACCGTAAGACATAGGAGCAGAATTAGGCCATTTGGCCCATTGTGTCTGCTTCACCATTCAATCATCGCTGATCTGTTTTTAACTCCATTCTCCCTGTAACCCTTAACTCCTCTTACCAATCAGGAACCTATCAATCTCTGCCTTAAATACACCCAATGACTTGGCCTCTTGTGGCAACGAATTACACAGATTCACCACCCTCTGGCTGAAGAAATTCCCCCTCATCTCAGTTCTAAAGGGACGTCCCTTTATTCTGTGCCCTCAGATCCTAGACTCCCACTGATGGAAACATCCTCTCCACCTCCACTCTATCCAGGCCTTTCAGTATCCGGTAGGTTTCAATGAGATTCCCCCCTCATCCTTCTGAGCTCCCATCCAGTACAGGCCCAGAGATGTCAAACGCTCCTCATACATTTAGCCTTTCATTCCCGGGATCATTCTTGTGAACCTCCTCTGGACCGTCTCCAGGGCCAGCACATTTTCGTTAAATATGCGGCCCTAAATTACTCAATATTCCAAATGCAGTCTGACCAATGTCTCAGCAGTACATCCTTTATCACCACAGCAATAAGCAGTGGTAATATCAATTTTGATCCCTCTACCAACACTGGTTTAAAATAAAAGGTTTCTCTGGTTGTAACCACAGCCTGTTAATAGGATCTTGCTGTATACAAACTGACTGCTCTGTTTCCTATAATACAACAGTGATTACACTTCGTATAAAAACCTCTTACCTTGTGAAGATCTCTTCAGAAGCAGTTAGTAGGTTAATTAGCCTCTGTAAGTTATAATTTACTTACTGGGAAAAAGAATCAATGGGGAACTGGCAGACGTGGGAGAGAGAATAAGTTGCAGGTGAACAGGGAAGTGAGAGGGAGAATGGGATTGCTCCTCTCAGAACCAGATAAGATTTCTTTATTAGTCACCTGTACATTGAAACACACAGTGAAATGCATCTTTTGCGTAGAGTGTTCTGGGGGCAGCCCGCAAGTGTCACCACGCTTCCGGCGCCAGCATAGCACGCCCACAACTTCCTAACCCGTACGTCTTTGGAACGTGGGAGGGAACCGGAGCACCCGGAGGAAACCCACGCAGACACACGGAGAGAACGTACAAACTCCTTACAGACAGCGGCCGGAATTGTCCCCGGGTTGCTGGCGCTGTAATAGCGTTACGCTGACCGCTACACTACCGTGCCTGCCAGCATGGGTCCATGGGGCCAAATGGCCTTGAGTCATTATAGGATAAAATACAATGAACACTTTACAGAATATTTTGTAAATGGAAAACAAGTCAACGTAGTTTTATGGTACAAATCTTTTGAGAATTTCATTCATTTACTAATTATCATTTTGTCAATTTTCTGAATGACAGATTTTAAAAAATATGCCTGGTATCAAAATGATAATAATTGTATTAATAATTAATGGAGATATAGGGGACAAAGCAAGGAGGTTAGGCTGAACCTTTAGGTCACTAGTCTCGACGTCTCTCACTGGGAAAGAGTTATAGACTCGTAGGGAGAAACAGCACGGAAACAGGCCCTTCAGCCCATCAAGTCTGTGCCAGCCATCAACCAGCCAGAATCAGAATCAGGTTTATTATCACTGACATACGACGTGAAATTTGTTGTTTTGCGGCAGCAGTACAGTGCAGGATTTAGAATCTATAAACTACAAAGATAAATAAATAGTGCAAAAAATGTAATAACAAGGTAGTGTTCATGGGTTCATGGACCGTTCAGAAATCTGATGGCAGAGGGGAAGAAGCTGTTCCTGAATTGTTGAGTGTGGGTCTTCGGGCTCCTGTACCTCCTCCCTGATGGTAGTAACGTGAAGAGGGGATGTCCCAGATAGTATTGATATTGGTTTATTATTGTCACTTGTACTGAGGTAGAGTGAAAAACTTGTCTTGCAAACCGATCATACAGGTCAATTCATTACACAGTGCATTGAAGTAGGACAGGATAAAAACAATAATAGAATACAGAGTAAAGTGTCACAGTTACAGGGAAGTGCATTGGTGAGGGTCCTTAATGATGGGCGCCACCTTCTGGAGGCACCACCTCTTGAAGATGTCCTCGATGGTGGGGAGGGTTGTGCCCATGATGGAGCTGGCTGAGTCTACAACCCTCTGCAGCCTCTTGCGATCCTGCACATTGGAGCCTCCATAGCAGGCGGTGATGCGACCAGTCAGAATGCTCTCCACCGTACATCTGTAGAAATTTTTAAGAGCCTTTGGTAACATACCAAATCTGGCGTGCCTTCTTCATGATTGCATCAATGTGTTGGGCCCAGAATAGATCCTCAGAGATGTTGACGCCCAGGAACTTGAAGCTGCTCACCCTTCCCACCGCTGACCCCTCAATGAGGACTGGTGTGTGTTCTCCCGACTTCCCCTTCCTGAAGTCCACAATCAGTTCCTCGGTCTTGCTGACGTTGAGTGTGAGGTTGTTGTTGCGACACCACTCAACCAGCCACAGAGTCATGAGTGTAGAGAGAGCAGAGCAATGGGCTAAGCACACATCCTTGAGGTGCGTCTGTGTTGACTGTCAGCGAGGAGGAGATTTACAGTAATTTGCACCCATTTACGCTAATCCTACATTAGTCCCTGTTCTTTATCCTCCCCCCATTCCCACCAACTCCCCCCATTCCCACCAACTCCCCCCATTCCCACCAACTCCCCCCAGATCCCACCACTCACCTACACACCTTACAGCGGCCAATTAACCCACCAACCCGCACGTCTTTGGGATGTGGGGGAATCCGGAGCACCTGGGGGAAACCCACGCAGTCACAGGAAGAACGTGCAAACTCCACACGGACAGCGCTGGAGGTCAGGATTGAACCCGGCTCTCCGGCGCCGTGAGGCAGCAGCTTTACCAACTACGCCACTGTGCCACTGTGCGGCAGGTTCAACGGTAGGCTCCCAGGGATGAGGGGCCTCTGCTCTGCGGAGAGACTAGAGGAGCTGGAGCTGTTTTCACTGAACGGACCAGGTTAAGGTGAGATTTGATGGAGACGCTCACAGTCACAAAGGGTTTCGCTGGTGTCAGTGAGACGCTGATCTCAGGCACAGATACAGAGGTGAGACAGGAAGAATTCTTTGTCGACACTGAGTTAATGTGATCTGGAACACACTGGTAGATGTGGGGGCGGCACGGTAATGTAGTGGTTAGCGTAACGCTATTACAGCGCCAGCGACCTGGGCTCAATTCCGGCCACTGTCCGTAAGGAGTTTGTACGTTCTCCCCGTGTCTGCGTGGGTTTCCTCCGGGTGCTCCAGTTTCCTCTCACGTTCCAAAGACGTACGGGTTAGGAAGTTGTGGGCGTGCTATGTTGGCGCCGGAAGCGTGGCGACACTTGCGGGCTGCCCCCAGAACACTCTACGCTCTACTCTTTCTCTGTAGCTGTGACACTTTACTCTGTACTGTTATTGTTTTTACCTGTACTACCTCAATGCACTCTGTACTAACTCAATGTAGCTGCACTGTGTAATGAATTGACCTGTACGATCGGTTTGTAAGGCAAGTTTTTCACTGTACCTCGGTACAAGTGACAATAATAAACCAAAACCAATACCAAAAAAGAAGCATTTCACTGTGTATTTCGATGTACATGTGACTAATAAATAAATACCTTATCTTAGATATAAGAGGGACGAGCAAAAGAGATCTGGTTACATACTGGAAGAGGGGAAACTGCAAGAGAAGGGAGTGGTACCAAAAATTGTACCACTCTTTCTGTGGGCCAGCACAGGCGGAGTGGGGCAATGGCCTCGTGTGCTGTACCACTCCGTGACACATTTCAGGGATGCGGCACCGGCATTGCCGAACTGATGCACTCGTCAAGCTGACGGACAGGCTGATCCTGACATCCACCGTGCACATAAGATGCGATCAGCGCTTTTAAAATCTCGCTGCCACCAACATCCACCCCCCCCCCAACCACCCACCCCACCCCCAACGCCCCCTATATAAACCCCCCCACCCCCTTATCCCCCAACTAAGTGCTTCTGGCAAACTGAGCAAGTGATCCCAGCAGCAAACACAAGCAAAGGGTTTTGCAAATTCTTTAATCCTGGTGAGTGTTGAAGCAACGTTGCGACTGTGGGCAGGTTCATTGGGATTTAACTCGTTGCCTGAAATCGCGGGGCGTTCGGTTTCTTTAGTCATTAAGAACGGTGGAACATTGAAACGTTGGCTTTAACGTCCTGGGCTGCTGAAGCTCATCGATAGTTAAATTATTTTTGGTAATGTTAAATCAACTCGTGAAGCGAACCCGCTGAATTGATGGTGTCTTTGGTGTAAACTTGTACAAGCGGGTGTATATCACTGGGATAATGTTTACTGGACTGTGCGCTGGTTAGATACCCAACCTCCATGACATGGGTTACTTTTATTGTAGTGATGCATATTGATAGATTTTGATTGATTTCTTTGTTACAGTCTCAATGGGCTCGTTCGGAAATCGCTCCCAATCACAAGGTCTGATCACTCTCTGCATTCTCTGCACCGCTTTCCCAGCGGAGAGTCGGCCAATCAGGTGATAAAACGTCCAGCAAACGTCTTAATCAATATTTGATTCATACAAGCTCTGAATAAATACCCACATAGTCGGTCTTGTATATGTCCTATTTTCAGAACTGTGTCCAAGACATTTGTCTTGTTTTGAGATATGAGTAAGATATTTTTGTGTTATGTTAATATCTTTGTCTAAGGCGGATATTTGCTTTATTTTCAGAATTACCTATAAGATCTATATTTGTATTAATTTGAGACATGTCCCAAAGATCTTTATTTATTTTAGTTGTCCCGATGATCTGTATTTATCCTCCTTTGAACTCTTGTGTTTAAGGTTCATATTTGACATTTTCAGATCAGTGGGTTAAATCCATACCTGCCTTATGTTCGTATTTTTGTCCCTAGGATGTATATTCTCTATACTTTCAGAATTGTTTCAAAGGTCTGCTTACCCTGATGCAGGGGTTTGACCTGAAACGTCGACAATTCCTCTCCCCCCACAGAAGCTGCTCGACCCACTGAGTTCCTCCAGCAGTTTCTTTTCCTTTACTGTATGTTTTATTTTGAAATTTAATATGTTTTAGTCTTGAGACTGGTGCATAAGATCCGAAGTTATGTTTCTGTCTTTATGACTGAGATTTGTACGTCTTATTTTCACATGTAAATGCAAGATCTGTGTTTCAAATCTGTCTAAAATCTTAATTGTTCTTATTTCTAGGTCTCTGTCTGAGATGTGTTATTCCCCTCTCTGCTTTTTTGAGAGCTGTGTTGCCCTTTTGTTTGTACATAACTCTATAACTATAAATTCCATGAGATTATTTGGGGGTTCAATTGTTATTCCATTAACTCTGGGTCACAGTTTTGTGAAATCAAGATCCACTCCTGAAATTAAGGTTCAAAAATTTAGTCTAGTCCTCCTGTACAGTCCCGAGAGAGTGTTGCATTGTCAGAGGGGCGATCTTTTGAATAACATGCAAAAAAATCCATGACGTTATAGAAATAGATGGAAAGGAAAGTTCTGCAAGGTCCCAGCCAATAGTCATCCCTCCGTCAACGTAACAACCAGGTATCACATGGTCGTAGCGGGGTCTTCTTATTTGCAAACTGAATGTGTGTTTCTGACATGAGAAAAGTAAAAGCACTTTCACTTTGGGAAGTCCTCAAGTTGTGAAAGGTGCTATTGGGCAGAAGATACAAATGCTGGAAAGCAAATACCACCAAGCACAAGGACAGCTTCTATCCCGCTGTTATAAGACTAATGAACAGTCCCCTAGTACAATAAAATGGACTCTTGACCTCACAATCTAACTCGTTATGACCTTGCACCTTATTGTCTGCCTGCACTGCACTTTCTCTGTAACTGTAACACTTTATTCTGCATTCTGTTATTGTTTTCCCTTGTACTACCTCGATGCACTAATGGTATTGGTTTATAATTGTCACTTGTACTGAGGTACGGTGAAAAACTTGTCTTGCAAACTGATCATACAGGTCAGTTCATTACACAGTGCAGTTACATTGAGTTAGTACAGAGTGCATTGATGTAGCACAGATAAAAACAATAACAGTACAGTGTAAAGTGTCACAGCTACAGAGAAAGTGCAGTGCAATAAGGTGCAAGGTCACAACAAGGTAGATCGTGAGGTCATAGTCCATCTCATTGTATAAGGGAACCGTTCAATAGTCTCATCACAGTGGGGTAGAAGCTGGTGGTACGTGCCCTCGGGATCCTGTATCTGATGGGAGAGGAGAGAAGAGAGAATGACCAGGGTGGGTGGGGTCTTTGATTATGCTGGCTGCTTCACCAAGACAACGAGAGGTAAAGACAGAGTCCATGGAGGGGAGGCTGGTTTCCATGATGCACTGAGCTGTGTCCACAACTCTCTGCAGTTTCTTGCGGTCCTGGGCAGAGCAGTTGCTGTACCAAGCCATGATACATCCAGATAGGATGCTTTCTATGGTGCATCGGTAAAAGTTGGTGAGAGTCCTCTGTATGGACAGCATACAAAACAGTTTTTCACTGTACCTCGGTACATGTGACAATAATAAACCAATTTACCAGCAATGTGAACCTTTCTTTTAAGTTTCAGATTGTCTAAACTATATATTCTTGTCTTCCTTCCAGGAGGTCAGTGAGTGAGATGCAACTTATGCATGATCTAGGGAGACTTCTGTATGATAGTAAGAGGCAAGAGCTGATTAAAGATGCGGTAAGAGATGTCCACACAGCCGGCGAGAAGGACATAACCCCCTACACTGAACCTCTGAGCCCTAAGCACCCTCGCTCCTGCAAGCTCTCAGCTGCAGCTAGAAGGCAACAGAACAGGGGGAAGAACAGGAGACCAAGAAATAGTTTGAAGGAGAGAACCACAAGAGTGAATGCCGATGACTTCTTGGAAATGGGAACACTGCAAGATCCCAACAGTCTTCCGATGTCTCCCCACTATAACGTGTCAGTTACCCTGATGTGAATGAGTTAGGATGCTGCGAGATTAATTTGATTCAGTACTCCCTTGGAAACTAAATGTAAGCTAAAAGCGATTATTGGTGTCAATGTCCAAAGCATGAGAGATGAAGAAGCAATGTAGTTAACTCTAAAGAGCCCTCTAAAATGCAAGGTGATCCAATCAGTTAACGGGCAGTTCAGGATGGGCAATTAATACTTTTTCAGCAATGTTTGTATCCTTAAAAATGAATAAATCAAATGAGTGTCAGGATTTAGGTCCACTTTGAATACAGGCTATATCACAAAACCATCATCAAATTATTTCACCGTTACTACTAAAGCTACCACACCAATTTGGCGAGACTTCCACTCTTGGCCCAGAATGCCGAATTAGACTAAATCTCTTCTGCCTGGACATGATCCATATCCCTCTATTCCCTGCATGTTGATGTGTCTGTCTAACAGCCTCTTAAACCCCTCTATTGTATCTGCTTCCACCACTCCCCTTGGCAGCCTGTCCCAGGTGCCCACCGCTCTCTGTGTAAAAACTCTTTGCAATTCATAATAATGTAATGCTTTTGCATCCACTGCTGCTGCAAAACAACAGATTTCATGTCATATGTGGTAATAAATCTGCTTCTGATTCTGAAAACTTGCCCCGCACATTTCCTTTAATCTTTCCCCCCTCTCACCTTAAATGCATGCCCTCTAGTATTTGACATTTCCACCCTGGGAGAAAGATTCTGACTGTCTACCCTATCTATGCCCTCTCATAATTTTATAAGCTTCTATCAGGTCTCCCCTCAGCCTCCGACGCTCCAGAGAAAACAAACTAAGTTTGTCTGACCTCTCCTGATAGGTCATATCCTCTAATCCAGGCAGTATCCTGGTGAATCTCTTCTGCACCCTCTCCAAAGCCTCCACGTCCTTCCTGTAATGGGCCAACCATTGTATGAAAGAGTAGTTTATGAAACACTGTAATTATGTCTCACAGTTTCAATGTTTTAATTTTCATAAAATACAAACATCAGCTAGTAGTACCCAATAAAATAAAGGTTTTCCCAAGCCTGATTTTGTTAAACGCACAGGTTATTAAGTTGCACTAGCTTTTAAAGCTCATTTCGAAAGTAGATATTCAGCAGATTTCACAGTAGGTATGTTGAACACTCCCAGTACAGCACTGAGGTGGTACTGTACAGCCAGAGATGCTGTGTTTTGGTTGAGGTGGTTCTATTGGTCTTTTACATCAACCCTGCTCTCCCGGATTGAAGTAAAAGATCTCATAGAACCACGTTGAAGAGCAATGGTGATTTCCCCAGTGTTCCAAACCAATATTTTAGCAACATCACGTCATCTTTAGTTGGTTTAGTTATAGGGAGAGATTGGATAAGCTAGGCTTGTTTCCCCTGGACTGAAGGAGACTGAGGGATGACCTTAGAGAAGTATATGAGCTTATGAGAGGCAGGGGTGGATGGTCAAAACATCTTCCCATGGTCGGGGTGGCAAAACAAGAGGGTGCAGGTCTAAAATGAGAGGAAGGAGCTTTAAAAGGGATCTGAGGGGTAAGCTTTTTACACAGGGAGTGGTTGAGATCTGGAACTCACTGCCGGAGGAGGTGATGGAATTAGACACAGTCATTACCTTTAAGAGGCAGTTATACCGACACTTAAATAGGGAAGGTATAGAAGGTAAAATCCTTATAGGATTAGCATAGATGGGCAAAAAGCTCAGCATGGGCATTGTGGGCTGAAGGGCCTGTTTCTGTGCTATACAGTTCTATCTATAATAGAAGATCAGGTTATTACCTCTTCACTGTTTGTGAGAGCTTACCATACAGGAGTTGTTGCAACAGTGACTGCACGGAAAAGAGCTTCATTGTCTGTAGGCTGCGTTGGGATCCTGAGGGGGAGACAGTGCCACAATGAAAGTCTTTTGTTCGATTGTTTCAGCAATGACCCTCAAGGAAAGGAACTCTATACTGTCCTTATTCAGTCGGGCATCTATGTAACTCCTGTCCCCCACTGATACACTTGACTGTCAACAGTCTGCCCTCTCACTTGATCGAGCAAGCCACTCAGATATATTTTATCCAAAGGTGTGTGTGTGTGCATATCTTTCCAACAGTGTCTGGAGGTGTCTAGTAATGTTGGGCGTACTATATAAAAACAAGAATTCTCTTTGTGTTGTGGACGCAGCTTTAGAATTGACACTTTATAAAATCTTTAACGGACTTGTAATTTATGTAAAATGAAAGTAATGTATTTTCCTACAGAATAAGGTGCATATTTATTCTTTGTAATTTATGTATTGCATAATTTATGACTTTGTAAAAATGCACTTTTTGTATGATAAAGTTGCACCAATATTGCTTAGGAGATCAAGGCATTCTCTTGCTTCCATCAATAACGTAATTACAACCAGACACTTGCTGAATCTTGCACTGCAGGGCATCTATTGCAGCGTCAGATTCCTCTCCCACACCAGATGGTGAGAGGGTGAGTGTCCTTTGACTGTGGTATCATCTGCAAATCGCTGGAGGCCTCAGTAAATAGTGGTCACAGATGTTAATCTTATGATGTAGCCTTGCCAGCAAAGAGCAGCAGGAAATCTGGCAGAGAGACCAACATCCACAGTATGATCTTATGGGGCAGAAAATCACATGGGAGATACTGACGTCTGATGCCAAGCTCCTGCCAAGGGCACCCATGACCTCTGCCAGGGATTGCCAAGACAATAAGCTTATACTTTCTTCCTTGTGGAAATTTAAAACTATTTCTCCCTGTCAAAAATATTAACATGTAGCTCTAGATGTTTTTAAGAGGTAATTACTATGACATGGACTGTAAACCTTACAAGATGCTCTCTGTTAGGTAAGGCTGTGTCCTCTCATCATATTGCAAGTTATTTCTGGCTCATGTCTTCCAAGTTATTGAGCAGGGAAAGTTTTACGGAGTTTCATCTGAAACAGTGCAACTTGGCAGTTGTTCAGTACTTGTCAGAATGAGTTAAGTCCTGGTAAAGTTTATTTTGGCTCAATAAAGTTGGGAAGATTATGAAATGCGTCTTGTCTTTGAAATGTCACATTTCCTGTGTATTATTGAACAGGTTGTTAATAAACACATCAATGTTCCTGAAAATTAAAAGTAACCGCAGACACTGCAAATCTGAAACAAAACCAGAAAATGCTGGAAACATTCAGCAGGTCAGGCAGCAGCTGTGGAGAGAGAAACAGAGTGAATGTTTCAGGTCAAAGACCCTTCATCAGAATCCTTCACCTTCTGAAGGGTTTTGGCTATGAAATGTTAACTTGGTTTCTCTCTCTACAGGTGCTGCCTGACCTGCTGAGAGTTCCCTGCATTTTCTGCCTTCCATTAACATTCCTCACCAAGTTTTAGTTTGCAGTAGGTGGTGCCCCTGCCCCACAGCTCCAACAGCACAGGTTCAATCCTGACCTCCGGAGCTGTCTGTGTTTGGATCTTCTTCCTGTGACCATGTGGGTTACCCCTGGGTACTCCGCTTTCCACCCACATCCCAAAGACATGCGGATTGCTTAATTAGACCCAAGAAATTCTGCAGATGCTGGAATCTGGAGCAATACACGAAAAGTGCTGGAGGAACTCAGCGGGTCAGGCAGCATCCATGGAGGGAAATGAACAGTCGACGTTTCGGGCCGAGACCCTTCATCAGGACTGGGAAGGAAGAGGGTAGAAGCCAGAATAAGAAGGCGGGGGGAGGATGAGGAGCACGCGCAGGCAGGGGATAGGTGAGTCCGGGTGATAGGTGAGTCCGGGTGAGAGTGGGTGGGGGAGGGGGCAGAAGATATAACATGCTGAGAGGTAATGGGTAGAAGAGGCAAAGGGCTGAAGAAGAAGGAATCCGGTAGGAGAGGGCAGTGGACCATGGAATAAACTGATAAGTTAATCGGCCACAGTAAATTACCCTTAGTGTAGATGTGGGGTAGGAGAGTTAGGTCACTGACCTGTCATCATCCCAATGAATGCTGGAACAGACTTGATGGGTTGAATGGCCTCCTCCTGTCCTTACATTCCACTGAAGGTCACACAGTTAAATGGTAAGGAGCAGCAAAGCAATAGCTATAAAGTCACAGAGTTATAACAGGACCCTTTGGCCCAACTCATAGATGCCTACCTGAGCCAGTCCCATTTGCCTGCATTTGGCCCATATCCCTCCAAGCCTTTCCTATCCATGAACCTGTCCAAATGTCTTTTAAACCTAGTAATTGTACCCACCTCCACCACTTCCTCCAGCAGCCCATTCCATATCCCCACCACCCCCTTATGTGAAAAACTTGCCCTTCAGGTCCCCTTTAAATCTTCCCCCTCTCACTTTAAACCTGTGCCCTCTGGTTTTAGACTCCCCTACCGTTCTTTTGTAAATGCAGCAAGTTGTTGAGATCTGGAAGGTTCTGGCGAGGGCTGGAAGTAATTTAATTTCAACTTTCAACATGTAAATTCATAAAGAAAAGGAAGGAATCATTTGTTGGTCTGTTCATAGGGAACGAGGTGGGTCATTGGGACAAAGAGTTCTTTCAGGCTGGTACAGTTACAATGGGCCAAATGGTCTCATAGAATCATAGAACAGCACAGCACAATACAGGCCCTTCAGCCCACAATGTAGTGCCGACCTTTAAACCTCACCTAAGACTTTCTAACCCCTTCCTCCCACATATCCCCCTATTTTAAATTCCTCCATATGCTTATCTAGCAATCTCTTGAATTTGACTAATGTACCTGCCTCCACCAGCGCCCCAGGCAGCACATTCCATGCCCCAACCACTCTCTGGGTAATAAACCTCCCTCTGACATCTCCCTTGAACTTCCCACCCATTACTTTAAAGCCATGCCCTCTTGTATTGAGCATTGGTGCCCTGGGAAAGAGGTGCTGGCTGTCCACTCTATCTATTCCTCTCAATATTTTGTACACCTCAATCATGACTCCTCTCAATTAGCTGCTGTAATTCTGGAACTGAGGCAATGGTGTCACTTCCAAAGTATTCAATCGCCTGTAGACCTCTTTGAGTTTTTAGGAGACACACTGCAGAAATTAAAGTTCCTTCATTCTTATCCTTCATAATATTGGCCAGAACATGGGGTAAACTCTGTGATTGTTCTTTGAACTACTGTAAAGGATCTTTAACATGCACCTTAGAGTTGTGGAAAGCACAGAAACAAGTCTTTTGGCCACCAAGTCCATGTCAACCATCATACACTCATTTACACTCATCCTTCATTAATGCTATTTGATTCTCCCCACATTCCTATCAACTAGATTCTACTCCTCACCCACACACTCGGGGCAATTTACAGCGGCCAATTAATCTGCCAACCTGCACATCTTTGGAATGTGGAAGGAAACCAGAGCCCCTGGGGAGAAAACTACTTGATCACAGGGGGAACGTGCAAACTCCACACAGACAGCACCCGAGGTCGGGATTGAACCTGGGTCGCTGGGACTGTGAGGCAGCGGCTCTACCTGCTGTGCCACTGTGCTAGCCTAAGGGACTTGGGTTAGTGCTTCATCTGGAAGATGTCACCTGTGACAGTACAGGCATCCCTTTGTAGAAGAGTCTTGACCTGAAACATCGACTGTCCATCTCCCTCCACGGTTGCTGCTCGACCCGCTGAGTTCCTCCAGAGATTGCGTGTTGCTCCAGATTTCAGCATCTGCAGTCTCTTGTGTTTACATTAACGTAGGATGTGTGTAAAGGGGTGCATGCTGGCTGGCATGGACCCGTAGAACAAGCCTTGATTTGTGTGCTCACGCCTCAGATAATCTGCTTTCATTGGAGGGACATATAATGATCAGGTTCTAGAAGGAAAAGCTGAGGGAATGCTTAAAGTCTAAGCATTACACAGACTCTTAACTTCACAATCTACCTTGTTATGGCCCTTGCACCTTATTGTCTGCCTGCACTGCACTTTCTCTGTAACTGTAACACTTTATTCTGCATTCTGTTATTGTTTTCCCTTGTACTACCTCAATGTACTGATGTGATGAAATGATCTGTATGGATGGCATGCAAAACAAAGTGTTTACTGTACCTCGGTACATGTGACAATAATAAACCAAGTTACCAATTTACACCTTCAGTGCTGTTGTACTCCTTCAGTGCTGAGAACCTTGACTCTACACTGAAACCTGAAGGAATCTACCTCTGGGTGAAGTAGCAGGGGGAACATTCATAGAACGTAGAACATAGAACATTACAGCACAGTACAGGCCCTTCAGCCTATGATGTTGTGCCAACATTTTATCCTGCTCTAATATCTTTATATCCTTGCAACCCCATATCCTTGCAACATTCTACCCATCTGTGAAAATCGTTTGCTTATGATCTGGATTTATTATCTGTACAAATTCAAAGGAATAAAATGCAGTTGTCTTTCACTGCCAGGGTCCTTCAGTCGAGCCTCTGCTGTGACTCACACCCGATTATCCATCACTGAGGTATTGAAGTTCGGCGAAATACTTCATCCTTGCAGTGTGAGAACTTGGGTACATCAGTAACCCTGGAGAAACTAACTGCCCTCTGTAAATCAGGCATGCTCTTCACTGTGAGACACTTGCCAGCTACACACGTTTTCAATGTAATCAGCCTTTTGTGGGCTTGTTAACTCTTAGAAGTAATGAACTCAGCAGCTTCCATTTCATCCCATGGAATAAGGAACATAAAAAAAAAACGATCTTTAAACAATACTACAACCTTAAACTAAAAGGTCAATGTCAAGGGTCATTGATGTAAATCCACCATGTGAAAGGACTGATGTCACAGATTCACGTCCAGTTCAGAAACTCACGGCAATTGGGAATTACTTCTGTCTGCTCTGTCCACATTCAGGGACTTTGCGTCTTGCCTCTCGGGAAGACATCACTGTGACATCAGTTGTAACAAAAAGAATGTTGCTGCGCGGGTTCCAAGCCCCGTATATAAGGGAGTGATTTCACATCAAGATGCACCAACACAATCATAGACAGTGCACAAGGATCAAGAAGGAGCAGTGGGAACACTTCTGAAGTAGGACTTGAAATTGGCAAAGCGGCGTTTGCAGAATTGGTAAGTGACATTGCTCGTGTGGTACAAAGTTGAAGTTTGAGATCACTGTTAGATGAAAGTCCAAGGGAATCATTTCTCTGGTTCAGGAACAGTGTGTTTTGTGATGTTGGGTTTGACCCAGTACAGAGGGATCTTGGGGTCCAAGTCCATAGCTCCCTGAAAGTGGCCACGCAAGTCGACAGGGTAGTAAAGAAGGTGTACAGCAAGCTTGCTTTCATTAGTTGAGATATTGAGTTATGGCAGGAAGTTACATTGCAGCTTAATAAAACTCTGCTTAGGCCGCATCTGGATTATTGCATTCAATCTGGTCGCCCCATTATAGGAAGGATATGGGGGCTATGGAGAGGGTTCAGAAGATGTTCACCAGAATGCTGCCCGGATAGAGGGCATGTGCCATAGGGAGAGGTTAGGCAAACTAGTGTTGTTTTCTCTGAAGTGGCAGAGGGTCAGGGGAGAGCTGACAGAAGTTTATAAAATTACGAGAGGCATAGTTAGAGTAGACAGCTGGTATCTTTATCCCAGGGTCAAAATGTCTAATACCAGAGAACACGCATTTAAGGTGAGAGGGGAAGGTTCAAAGGAGATGGGCGGGGCAAGTTTTTTCACACAGAGAGCAATGGGTTCCTGGAATGTGCTGCCGGGGTGGTGGTGGGGGCAGATACGATGGTGGAATTTGTCTTAGATAAGCACAGGAATCCGAATCAGAATCAGGTTTGTTATCACTGACGTATGACGTGAAATGTGTTGTTTTGCGGCAGCAGTGCAGTGCAAAGACATAAAATTACTATAAATTACGAATTTAATAAATAGTGCAAAAAAGGAATAACGAGGTAGTGTTCATGGGTTCATGGACCGTTCAGAAATCTGATGGCGGAGGGGAAGAATCTGTTCCTGAATCGTTGAGTGTGGGTCTTCAGGCTCCTGTACCTCCTCCCCGATGGCAGTAACGAAAAGAGGGCATGTCCCGAGTGGTGGGGGTCCCTAGTGATGGATGCTGCCTTTTTGAGGCACCGCCTCTTGAAGATGTCCTCGATGGTGGGGAGGGTTGTGCCCATGATGGAGCTGGCTGAGCCTACAACCCTCTGCAGCCTCTTGCGATTCTGCACATTGGAGCCTCTGTACCAGGCTGTGAGGTAACCAGTCAGAATTCCCTCCACTGTAGATCTATAGAAATTTACAAGAGTCTGTGGTGACATACCGAATCTCCTCAAACTCCTAACGAAGTAGAGCCGCTGGCATGCCTTCATCATGATTGCATCAATGTGTTGGGCCTCAGTTAGATCCTCAAAGATGTTGGAAGCCCAGGAACTTGAAGCTGCTCACCCTTTCCACCGCTGACCCCCCAATGAGGACTGGTGTGTGTTCTCCCGACTTCCCCTTCCTGAAGTCCACAATCAGTTCCTTGGTCTTGCTGACATTGAGTGCAAGGCTGTTGTTGGGACACCACTCAACCAGTGAGAATGGAGGGATATGGACCACGTGCAGGCAGAAGGGATTAATTTAATTAAGCATCATTAGTTTAATTAGTTTTGCACAACATCCTAGGCTGAAGGACCTGTTCCTGTGCTGTACTCTTCTATGTTCCATAATAGCTAGCCTCTGTGGTCAAGTGCACGGTTCAAGCTAGTACATATTGGCTGCCTTGGTGAGCAGATCATTGCAATACTGAGGGTCCATGAGACCATAGGAGCAGAATTAGGCCATTCGGCCCATCGAGTCTGCTCCATCATTCGATCATGGCTGATTTATTTTTCCCTCTCAACCCCATTCTCCTGCCTTCTCCCCGTAGAATGCTGAACTCTCAGAGGTGCTGCTTTTCTGATGAGATGTGAAACTGATACCATGTACAAACAGCGTTACCTGCATATAGCTAACATATGCATGAAGAAGCCTCTGTAATAATTCCATGTTACGTTTATCTAATAAATTTCTGCATTTACCTGCCCACCATGGTATCCAGTATGTTGTTATTCCAAAGAAGAAGAGGGGAATTCCTCCTGTTTCCTCCAACAATAGTTATTCCTCAATTAATCTCACTGAAACAGATTTTCTGGCTGTTATTGCAAAGCTTGTGTGATCTTGCCATGTGCAAACCAGATACCTTGTTTCCTTCATTGCAGCAGAGATCGTTCTTCAGACGGATTTTGTGTACTGCTCCACAGACCTTTGCGATAATAAGTTATAGAGCTATAGAGTAATACAGCATGGAAGCAGGCCCTTCAGCCCAACTTGTCCATGTCGACCATGGTGCGCATCTAAGCTAGTCCCATTTGCCCGCGTTAGGCCCATATCCCTCAAAACCCCTCCTATCCATGTTCTTAAACAAATGTCCTTTAAATGTTGTTATTGTACCTGCTTCAACCACTTCCTCTGGCAGCTCGTTCCATATACCCACCACCCTCTGCGTGAAGAAGTTGCCCCTCAGGTCCCTTTTAAATCTTCCCCCTCTCACCTTAAACCCACGCCCTCTAGTTTTTAGTTCCCCTTCCCTGGGAAAAAGACTGTGTGCATTCACCCTATCGATACTTCTCATGATCTTATACACCTCTATAAGATAACCCTTCAGTCTCCTGCATTCCAAGGAATAAAGTCCTAGCCTGCCCAACCTCTCCCTATAACTCAGGACCTTAAGTCCTGGCAGTATCCTCGTAAAACTTGTAGTCAGGAAAGGGGCAATCAAAGCGCAAGTCCTTGATGAAAGATGAATCGCGATAGAATTGAAAACTATGTAAAAACAGAGTGAGTTAGTGCAATACCAAGTGTGCTGCCTGAAAGAGTAGGGGCAGATTCAATCAAGGATTATCCAGGGAATGAGTACTTGAATCAGAATCAGGTTTACTATCACTGACTTAGATGACATGAAATTTGTTGTTTTGCAGCAGCAGTACAGTGCAAGGCATAAGAATTACTTATAAATTACAAAAATAAATAAATAGTTCAAAAAAAGGAGTAATGAGGTTGTGTTCATAGGTTCATGAACTGTACAGAAATCTGATGGCGGAGGGGAAGGAAGTGTTCCTGAATCGTTGAGTGTGGGTCTTCAGGCTCCTGTACCTCCTCCCCGATGGTAGTAACAAGAAGAGGGCATGTCCCAGTGGTGAGGGTCCTTAGTGATGAATGCCGCCTTCTTAAGGCACTGCCATTGAAGATGTCCTTGATGGTGGGGAGGGTTGTGCCTGTGATGGAGCTGGCTGAGTCTACAACCCTCTGCAGCCTCTTGTGATCCTGTGCATTGGAGCCTCCATACCAGGCAGTGATGCAACCAGTCAGAGTATCCTCCGCTGTACATCTGTAGAAATTTGCAAGAGCCTCTGGTAACGTACCGAATCTCTTTAAACTCCTAACAAAGTAGAGACGCTGGCGTGCTTTCTTCATGATTGCATCAAAGTATTGGGTCCAGGACAGATCCTCCAAGATGTTGACGCCCAGGAACTTGAAGTTCCTCACCCTTTCCACTGCTGTCTGCTGAAGGGGACTCTTGGGCAGATCGAACTAACTGGACAGGTCTCAGAGAAAGCCAGCTTGGGCTTGTGGGCCATGACTGCATGATCTGTAACCTGTTAATAAATGGTAATTCTTTGCTTTTTTAATTGCAGAGAGGATGGTCTCCTTAACCCTGGCACGTGTTGGCCTTATCGTCATCTTCTGCAGCATGTCCTGGATTCTGTCCTGTGAGGGGAGCCCCAGAGGGTAATGCACTAGATTAACATCCTGCAGTGTATTGCGAGGGCCAGGGCTCTCATGAGATTAACAATCTTCTTTCTGCAGGAAGAGGTCGGTGAGCGAGCATCAGGAGATGCACGATAGGGGTCGTTTTCTCCAAGACTGGAAGAGGCTGCAGTGGCTTGAGAAGATGATGGAGGACCTACACACGGCTGTCGAAGTCTTTCCTCGAGAGGCGGGCGCGGGGAAGCTGCCGGGTCAGAGGGACCCATCCGCACTTCCCCAAACTCCGAGGTATCCGGAGGGAATCAGCGGCAGCCAGCAGGATGCTGGACCAGGAGTTGTCCTTGCCGGTGGCCCAGAGGAGAGAGATGAGGAAACAAGACAGGATCTTTCTGGCGTTCAGAGGTGACCGACATTCAGTGCAATCCATCTGGAGACCCTGAGAGTCACCCTGGCACAGTCTGATCCCAAATAAACCAACAGCTCAAAGATACAAATACTTAAAGTCACTTTTATTTAATAGAACATAGAACAGTACAGCACAGGAACAGGCCCTTCAGCCCATGATATCTGCACAGAACACAATGCCAAATTAAACTAAATCCCTTCTGCCTGCACGTGATCTGTATCCCTCCACTCCCTGTATACTCATTTATCTATCTAACAGACTCTTAAACACGACTATCGTATCGGCTTCCACCACTCCTGGCAGGCCATTCCAGCCACCCACCACTCTCTCTGTAAAATGAAACTTGCCCTGCACATCGCCCTTAAACTTTCCCCCTCTCATCTTAAGTTCATGCCCTCTAGAACTTGACATTTCCACCCTGGGGAAAATATTCTGTCTATGCCCCTCATAATTTTAGAAACTTCTACTTAATGCTTACATCTTAACCATGGCTAGGCATTCTTCACAGGTTTTCTGAAATAAACACGAGCTAAGAGATATTTATTATTATTTATATAATTTATTTTTGAGATTAAATTTCTTATTTATCCTTAAATGTATGGAAGTCCTGATGCCATCAAACATTAAAAGAAATATTCTTGACTATTGTTTCTTTCACTTTTCTGATTCAGGACAGTAGTTATGAGAAGGGAGTCAATACTCAAGGCTGTACATGGAGTATTGTGGACAGTTTTGGTCATGCTATTGTGGGAAAGGCGTCATTAAGCCGGAGGGGAGCGCAAAGAGGGCCTGAGTCATAGGGAGAGGTTGGACAGGCTAGGACTTTATTCCTTGGAGTGTGAGAGGTGACCTTATAGAGGGATATAAAATCATGAGGGGCATCGATAGGGTGAATGGACACAGTTTTTTTCCCAGTGTTGGGGAATCAAAGACTAGAGGGCATAGGGGTAAGGTATCAGGGGAAAAAGGGGGCAACTTCTTCATGCAGGGGATGGAGTGTATATGGAACAAGCTGCCAGAGAAAGTGGTTGAGGCAGGTACAATAACCATTTTGTGTGAGCTCAATTTTGAGGTTGAGTGAGCTCGGGCTTTTCTCTTTGGAGAGGAGGAGGATGAGAGGTGACTTGATAGAGGTGCACAAGATGATAAGAGGCACAGATCGAGTGGACAGTCAGAGGCTTTTTCCCAGGGCGACAATGGCTAACATGAGGGGACATAATTTTAAGGTGATTGGAGGAAGATACAAGGGGGATGTCAGGGGTAAGTTTTTTACACAGAGAGTGGTGGGTGCGTGGAGCGCACTGCCTGCAGAGGTTTTGGGGGCAGATACATTAGGGACATTTAAGAGATTCTTAGATACACACATGAATGATAGAGAAATAGACACAAAAATGATAGAGGGCTATGTGGGAGGGAAGGGTTAGATAGATCTAAGAGCAGGATAAAATGTCGGCACAGCATTGTGGCCCGAAGGGCCTGTACTGTGCTGTAATGTTCTATATTCTAGCACTTAAAAGATAATTCAGTTAAGTACATGGATAGGAAAGCTTTAGAGGGATATGGGCCAAATGCGGGCAAATGGGACCAGCTTCGGCAGGCATTTTGGTCAGCATGGACGAGTTGGATCGAAAGGTCTGTATTATAAGATAAGATATCTTTATTAGTCACATGTACATCGAAACACACAGTGAAATGCACCTTTTGCGTAGAGTGTTCTGGGGGCAGCCCGCAAGTGTTGCCACGCTTCCAGCGCCAACATAGCACGCCCACAACTTCCTAACCCGTACGTCTTTGGAATGTGGGAGGAAACCGGAGCACCCGGAGGAAACCCACGCAGACACGGGGAGAACGTACAAACTCCTTACAGACAGCGGCTGGAATTGAACCCGGGTCGCTGGCGCTGTAAAGTGTTATGTTAACCGCTCACTACTGTGCCTGCTCTATGTACTCTATGAAATAACATAAGTACTCATAAGATCATAACTAATCCTGCGCCTAATCCTCATATCCCTTGATAGAAGGAAATGAACTCACCTTACTAAGCACACACGGAATGTTAACAATAAGACAGATTGACCTTGGGAGACAAAAGTGGAAAGTGCCGGAAACACTAAGCAGGTCAGGCGGCATCTGTGAGGAAGAGAAACAGAGTCAACGTTTCAGGTGGGAATCCCTTCATCAGAACTCGGAAGGAGACAAAAGAAGCTCGTAAAACTGTAAGGTGAGTGGGGGAGGGGGATGTTTCTGATGGGGTGAAACCAGGGTGACTGGGGGATAAGTTGCCACTAGGTTATCAGGTCAATGAGTGAATGGGAGCAGTTAGAGAGAGAGAACGCGGACAAAAGAATGAGGGAGATGAAAGACAGAGGAAGAGGACATGCCGGGCAGGTCAGGTCGGGTGTGTTCGTCACTCCCAGAGAGAGAAAAATAAGTAAAATGAGGCGGGGGGGGGGGGGGGGAAGTGAGGGAACGAAGCTGAGCTAATATCGCAGATGGATTATTGATACAGACCAACAACTCAAGCTACCCGAGGTTGTAGAATTCAATATTGAGTCCAGAAGTCTGCAAGGTGCCCCGATGGAAGATAAGGTGCCGTTCCTCAAGCTTGCGTTGGGCATCACCATGACAGGAGTATGGTGTCTATGTCATACAGGAGGACAGGGCAAGTAACATTCCTGACGCACAAGGGTCAGGCAATGACGATATCCAACAAGAGAAAATCTACCTACCACCCCCTGACATTCAATGGTATCACCATCACTGAATCCCCCCACTGTCAGTAACCTGGGGGTTACCATTGACCAGAAAGTGAACTGCTGTAGCCACATACACAGTGTGGCTACAAGAGCAGGTCAGAGGCTGGGAACCCTGTGGTGAGTAACTCACCTCCTCACTCCCCAAAGCCTGTCCACCGTCTACACGGCCCAGGTCAGGAGTGTGAGGGAACACTCTCCACTTTCTACTTGCCTGGACGAGTGCAGCTTCAACAACACTCAAGAAGCTCAACATTACACAGGACACAGCAGCCTGCTTGATAGACATCCCACCAACAACCACTCACTCCACCACCGACACACAGTAGCAGCAGTTTGTACCATCTACAGGACGCACTGCAGCAACTCACCGAGACTCCTCAGACAGCACCTTCCAAACCCACCACCTCTACCAGCTAGAAGGACAAGGGCAGCAAAAGCCCGGGGACCACCACCCCCTGGGTGTTGTCCTCCAAGCCTCACACCATCCCGACTTGGGAATATACCGCCGTTCCTTCACCGTCACTGGGTCAAAATCATGGAACTCCCTCCCTAACAGCACTGTGGGTACACACACACCTCAAGGACTGCAGCCGTTCAAGAAGGCAACTCACTGCCACCTTCTCAAAGGAAATCAGGGATGGGCATTATACACTGGCTTAGCCTGAATAAATAAAAGAACATATACTTCTATAAGGCCATGCCTCGGCCTCTGATGTTCAAGAGAAAACAATCTAAGTTTGTACGATCTCTCCTTAGAGCAAATATTCTCTAATCCAGGCAGCATCCTGGTGAACCTCTACTGCACCCTCTCCAAACCTCCACATCGATCCTGTAATGGAGTGACCGGAACAGCACACAATACTCCAAATGTGGCCCAACTAAGTTTTATACAGCTGTAACATGACTTCTCAACTTTTATACTTATTGTCCTGGCCCATGAAGGCTGTATGCCATACGCCTTTTTTGCCACCTTATTCACTTGTGTTGCACTTTCAGGGAGCTATGGACTTGCATTGCAAGATCCTTCTGTACATCAATGCTGCTAATGGTCCTGACATTAACTGTATACTTTCCTCTTGTATTTGACAATGGTCAACATAAACAGGATAGGCTGATGGGTTGGTTCATTGCTGTATGACTATGATGAAGAAGAATATTATTGAAATCAGGGGAAGGTGCTTTCAGAGGCACAGGAAAGACAGCTTAACATTCCTGGGTAGTAGGGCTTTCAGATGAGATGGAGGATTAACAAAGGACAGTTGGGGATGAAGTATTCATTCAAGAAACAACGATAGCTGTGAGTGGGGAGATGTTCGAAAGATTAAAGATTAAGATCTTTATTAGTCACACGTATATCAAAACACACAGTGAAATGCATCTTTTGCGTAGAGTGTTCTGGGGGTCAGCCCGCAAGAGTCGCCACGCTTCCGGCGCCAACGTAGCACGCCCACAACTTCCTAACCCCATACGTCTTTGGAATGTGGGAGGATCAACAAATGAGTTTGTATAGGTTGAACTAAAGAACTAAGAGGCAGCAATCACTCTGTTGAAAGGGAATGATCGACCTCCAGACACTCCGGGAAAGGTGAAGAGTAAATCTGCAAGCAAATTTTGACAGCACAAAAACAGGAAGGCGGTAATAAAAGAAAATTTTAGTTCGCCAAATATTAACCAGTCAGTGTAAAAAGTGTACACAAGAACACAGGAACAAGCCCTTTGGCCCACAATGTTGCGCCAAACTAATTAAGCTGATGACACATAATTAAACTAATCCCTTTTACCTGTACATGGTCCGTCCCCTCATTCTCCACACATCCATGCGCCTATCTAAGAGCTTCTCAAATGCTTCTATCGTATCTGTCTCCACCACCACCCCTGGCAGCACATTCGGCACCCACCACTCTCTGTGTAATAAATTTGCCTTGCACATCTCCTTTGAACTTACCCTGTCTCACCTTAAATGCATGCCCTCTAGTATTAGACACAATGATAGAGAAATGGAGGGCTATGTGGGAGGGAAGGGTTAGATAGGTCTTAGAGCAGGATAAAATGTCGGCACAACATCGTGGGCCAAAGGGCCTGTACTGTGCTGTAATGTTCTATGTCCTATTAGACATTTTGACCCTGGGAAAAAGATACTGGCTGTCTACCCTATCTATGCCTCTCATAAGCTTATAAACTTTCATCAGGTCTCCCCTCAGTCTTTGCCACTGAACTGCGTTCATGGCAACAGTGGTGCAGCCAGTAGAGCTGCCGCCTCACGCATCCAGCGACCCGGGTTCAATCCCCACCTCAGGTGCTGTGTTGTGTGGAGTTTGCACATTTTCCGTGTGACCGTGTGGGTTTCCTCCGGGTGCTCCCAGTTTCCTCTCACGTCCTAAAGACGTGCAGGTTGGTAGGTTAGGTTGCTCCCAGTGTGTAGGTGAGTGGTAGGATCTAGGGGTGTCGATGGGAATGTGGGGAGAGAGGGTTACAGGAAGAACTGTCGGGACGTTTGAGCTTTCAAGCTCCTGTATCTTCTCCTAGAAGGTAGAAGAGAGAAAAGGGAACGGCAGGGGGGCAGGTGTCCTTGACGAACCGTCAGCCTTCCCTGATGCAACACACAGTGAGGATAGACTGGATGGAGGGAAGTGAGGAGCCTGTGAAGGACTGTGCAGTGTTTACCCCTCTCTACAGGTTCTGTCGGTCCTGAGCAGAGCAGATGCCGTACCAGGCTGGGATGTAACTCATGCTCTGTGAGACGGCATGGACTTCATGGGCTGAAATGGCTTTGTTCTATGTCATAAAGAAATATGGAAATAGATTTTGGAATGAGGCTAGAAAATGTGAAGAGTTTTGGTGGAAGAGATCTATAAAGATAGTGAATATAGAACATAGAACAGTACAGCACAGGAACAGGCCCTTTGGCCCACTGTGTCTACACTGACCACGATGCCAATTTAAACTGCCTATCTGCCTGCACATGGTCCGTATCCGTCCATTCCCTGCTTGTCCATGTGTCTGTCTAAATGCCTCTTAAACGTGCTGTCGTATCTGCCTCCACCACCTCTCCCTGAAGCTCGTTCCAGGCACCTCTGTGTTTAGAAACTTGCCACATAAATAAACCTTTATAATTCAGCTAGCTAAAGAAAGGGACAATGATTAAATCAAAGTAAAAGTTCTAAATTGGAGTGAAGCTAATTTTGCTCAGCTGAGAAGTAATTAAAGAAACGAGGAACGGAACCAGCCACCCAAAGGTAAATCAGTCCCAGAGCACTAGCAGGCGTTCAAGAAGATTCAAGAGGTCCAGAGTACAACTGTTCCCACAAAGAAAGGGTAGCACAGCCAAATCTAAAGTCCCCCGGACAATAAGGTGCACAGAGTGAACCATAAGGCAAAAAAGGGAAGTCGGTGTCAGAGGCCAAGGACTTAATACAGTCTAAATGGAGTGTATGGGAGAACTACATGAATGTGGAAATAAGGGGAATTAAGAAGGCAAAGAGAATCAACTATCAAATAACCAATTCAAAGATATTTCATAAGGAGCAAAAGGATATTGAACGGTCCCCTAGTACAATAGGTGGACTCACAATCTACCTCGTCATGGCCCTTGCACCTTATTGTCTGCCTGCACTGCACTTTCTATGTAGCTGTAACACTTTATTCTGCATTCTGTTATTGTTTTCCCTTGTACTACCTCAACGCAGTGATGTGATGAAATGATCTGGATGGACAGCATGTAAAACAAAGTTTTTCACTGTACCTCGGTACAAGTGACAATAATAAACCAATTTACCAATTTACACTAAGGAAAGAGTGGACCAATTAGGGATGAAGAAGTTAATTTATGCAAGAAGTCATAGGATATTAGGTGGGACTCTCTCTGAATACTTGTAGCTGTTTTTATAAACTAAAGGGATGATGCTGATGTTTTAGTTCAGGATGAAGTGTGTGAAACATTGAATTAGATAAGTTTAGTAAAAGAGGGAGTCTTATGCAGATTTGCATCCAGATAAGCCTTCAGGCCCAGATGAAATCTATTCCAAGTTGTTAAAAGAAGCAAGGGAGGAAATTGCAGAGGCAATCATTCCTGTCAACAGATGTAGTGTTGCAGTATGGAGGGACTGCTGACATTGTGGCTTAAAGAGGAATAAAGGAAAAAATTGCTGAGTAGGCACAGATTAATTCAGGACAGGCAGTGTGGATCTGTTAAGGGTAGAACATGTGTGACCATCTTGATTAAATTCTTTGAGGAGGTTACAAGGAGGGTTGATGAGGGCAGTGCATTCGATGAGGTCAACATGGACTTTTGTAAGCTTCTTGACAAGGTCTCACGAAGCAGGTTGGTCAAAAAGGTAAATGTCCATGGGATCTAAGGGTGAGTGGCAAATTGGATCCAAAACTGGTTCAGTGGTAGGAAGCGAAGGGTAATGGTTGGTATGTCCCCTTTGACCCTCACCAATTTTTATCGATGCATCATAAAAATCATTCTATCCAGATGCATCACGGCTTGGTACAGCAACTGCTCTGCCCGTGACCGTAAGAAACTGCAGAGAGTTGTGGACACAGCTCAGCACATCACGGAAACCAGCCTCCCCTCCATGGACTCTTTCTTGCTGCTTCGGTAAAGCAGCCAACATAATCAAAGACCCCACCCACCCTGGACATTCTCCCTTCTCCCCCCTCCCATTGGGCAGAAGATACAGAAGCCTGAAAGCACGTACCACCAGGATCAAGACAGCTTCTAACTGTTATAAGACTATTGAATAGTTCCCCAGTACGATAAGATGGACTCAACCTCACAATCTACCTCGTTGTGAACTTACATCTTATTGTCTGCCTGCACTGCACTTTCTCTGTAACTGTAACACTTTATTCTGCATTCTGTTATTGTTTTCCCTTGTACTACCTCAATGTACTGATATGATGAAATGATCTGTATGACCGACATGCAAGACAAGTTTTCAATGTACCCCGGTACATGTGACAATATAAACCAATTTACCAACATGTGTTTTTGTAACTGTAAGGCTGTTACCAGTGGGGCTTCCAGAGGGCTCAGTGCACAGTCCTTGGCTCTTTGTTGTCAATATTACTGATTTGGAGCTAACTACAAGGGCCATGGAAAAGAGGTTTGCAGATGATAGAAATGTTGGTTGCATAGATCAAAGCTTTAGAGTGCAGGAGGATAGGGATGGGCAGAAAATGGCAAATGGAATTTAATCCGGAGAAGTGTAAGGTGATGAATTTAGGGAGGTACTGGTTTATTATTGTCACTTATACTGAGGTACAGTGAAAAACTTGTCTTGCGTACTGTTCGTACAGACCAATTCATTACACAGTGCATTGAGGTAGTACGGGGTAAAATCAATAACAGAATGCAGAGTAAATTGTCACAGCTACAGGGAAGTGCATTGCAGGAAGACAATAAGGTGCAAGGTTATAACAAGGTAGATTTTTGAGGTCAGGAGTCCATCTCATCGTATAAGGGAACTGTTCAATAGTCTTATCACTGTGGGATAGAAGCTGTCCTTGAGCCTGGTGGTACGTGCCCTCAGGCTCCTGTATCCTTGAACTGGAGGATATTGAGTGGTGTGGAGCAACAGAGGAGCTTTGGAATGCATGTCCATTATAGGTAACGGCAGGGCTCAATGAGATCATGAGACAAGGGGGCAAAAGTAGGCCATTCAGCCATTGAGTCTGCTCCAAAGAAAAGAAAGGGAAAAGAAAAAGAAATGAGAAATGGGGGAATGTCCATGAGAGAGAAAAAAAAACTATTCCTTTCTAGCCCCAATTTCTGGCCTTATCCCCATATCCCTTGATACTAATTAGATAACTATCTGTCTCCCCCTTAAATCCTCCAATGATCAGGCCTCCACTGCTGTACATGGCAAAGAATTCCATAAATTCACTACCCTCTGGCTAAAGAAATTTCTCCTCAACTTTGTTTTAAACCTGTACCCTCTAATTCTAAGACTGTGCCCTCTAGTCCTGGACTCACCCACCAGTGGAAACAGCTTGGCCACATCTACTCTGTCCAGTCCTTTCAACATTCGAAATGTTTCTATGAGGTCCCCTCTCATTCTTCTGTACTCCAGTGAGTACAGTCCAAGAGCCGACAAACGCTCATCGTATGTAAGCCCTTTCATTCCGGGATTAAAAGGGCATTAAAAAGTTACATGGGATGCTTTCCTAAGTTAGCCATGGCATAGAACATACTGTAAATTCAGGATGTTACACGAGAATTGCATGCAATGCTTGTTAGGCCACAAGCTGAGAACTATTTGCTCTTCTGGTCATCATATGACAGGAAAGATGTGACTGCACTGGAGAGGGTGCAGAGGAGATTTATGAGGATGTTACCAAGAGCAGCTATGTGTAAGAATTGTATAGGCTGAGTTTTTTTGGAACAGCAGAGAGACTTAATTGATGTGTATAGAGGATAAGATATAGTAGTCACATGTACATAGAAACGCACAGTGAAATGCATCTTTTGCGTAGAGTGTTCTGGGAGCAGCCCGCAAGTGTCGCCACGCTTCCAGTGCCAACATAGCACGCCCACAACTTCCTAACCCGTACGTCTTTGGGACGTGGGAGGAAACCGGAGCACCTGGAGGAAACCCACGCAGAGTCTGGACAGATTAAATAGGAATGGTATTGTTTCCCTTTGCAAAGGGTTTGAAAACAAGGAGGAAGAGATTTGAAATAATTAGTAGCAGAATTAGAGGGGAAATGAGGAAAATGTTTTCCACCCAGGGGGTGGCAGGGATCTGGAAGTCATTGCCTGGAAGGGTGGGAGAGACAGAAATCCTCAACACATTTGTGTGCAGAAGGAGCTGTGGAGCCACAGACCCAGTGCTGGGAGGTTGGATTAGGTCAGATAGGTCCCTCCATAGATATCCAGATCGAGTCATACAGCACGGAAACAGGCCCTTCGGCCCAACTCGTTCATGCCGACCAAGATTCCCATCTAAACCAGTCCCATTCGCCCACGTTTGGCCCATAATCCCTCTAAACCTTTCCTTTCCATGGACCTGTCCGGGTGTCTTTTAAATGTTGTTAATGTACCTGCTTCAACCACTTCCTCTGGCAGCTCGTTCCAGATACTGGCCACCCTCTGGGTGAAGAAGTTGCCCCTCAGGTTCCTATTAAATCTCTCCCCTCTCACCCAAAACCTATGTCCTCTAGTTCTTGATTCCCCAACCCTGGGAAACAGACTGTGTGCATTCACCCTGTCTATGCCCCTCATGATTTTATGCACTTCTATAATATCACCCTCATTCTCCTACGCTCCAACGAGTAAAGTTCCAACTTGCTCAACCTCTCTCCATAACTCAGTCCTTTGAGTCCCGGCAACATCCTCATTAATCTCCTTGTTAATCTTTCCAGGTTAATGGCATCTTTCCTATAACAGGGGTGACCGAAACTGAACACAATATTCCAAATGCAAACTCACCAATGTCTTATACAACTGCAACATAACATCCCAACTCCTGTACTCAGTGCCCTGAAGGAGAAGGCCAGTATGGCAAAAAACTTCTTCTCCACCCTGTCTACCTGTGATGCCACTTTCAGGGAACCATGTAGAAACATAGAAAACCTACAGCACAATTCAGGCCCTTCGACCCACAAAGCTGTGCTGAACATGTCCCTACCCTAGAAATTACTAGGCTTACCCATAGCCCTCTATTTTTCTCAGCTCCATGTACCTATCCAAAAGTCTCTTAAAAGACCCTATCATATCCGCCTCCACCACCGTTGCCGGCAGCCCATTCCATGCACTCACCACTCTGAGTAAAAAAACTTGCCCCTGACATCTCCTATATACCTACTCCCCAGCACCTTAAACCTATGTCCTCTTGTGACCACCATTTCAGCCCTGGGGAAAAGCCTCTGACTATCTACCCGATCAATACCTCTCATGATCTGATACACCTCCATCAGGTCCCCCCTTATCCTCCATCTCTCCAAGGAGAAAAGGCCGAGTTCCCTCAACCTGCGTTCATAAGGGATGCTCCCCAATCCAGGCAGCATCCTTGTACTTGTACTCCGAGGTCCCTCTGTTCTACAACACTCCCAAAATCACAAAACGTTGACTGTCCATTTCCCTCCACAGATGCTGCCTGACCTGCTGAGTTCCTCCAGCATCTCGTGTGTTGCTCCAGATTCCAACATCTGCGGTCTCTCTTGTGTCTCCTTCCATAGATGTAGCCTGACTTTCTGAGCACAGTTTTTGAGAACTTTAAAATAAAGTTAAAAGAAACTCTGAAAATGAAACAAAATCGCCAACATGTTAACTGAAATATCTCAAAAGTAAATCTTATGGCTTCTGCAGATGAATGTAGTTGAACACAAGAAGGTAGTTTCTGAAAGGTCAGATGGTGAGGACAAGAGGTGTTTGCATGTCAACAGTGACCTCTCCTGGTGATGCTGGGGATGGATCTTGCAGCAGCCAGATCCAAAGTGTCACAGGGAGAAATTATTTCCTCTAGTGTTGGAGTCCAGTACAAAAGATAAAGCAGCAGTAGAGATAGGAAGCACTCCCTCACAAAGGGCTATAGAAATGGTGATCTACCTCATCATGGCTCTTGCACTTTATTTGTCTACCAGCACTGCACTTTCTCTGTAACTCATAGAGTCATAGAGTCACACAGCACAGAAACAGGCCCTTTGGCCCAACTGGTCCATACTGACAAACATGCCCCATCCAAGCTAGTCCCATTTGCCCATGTTTGGCTCATATCCCTCTAAAACCTTTCATGTACCTGTCCAAATATCTTTTAAATGTTGTTAATGTGCCTGCCTCAACCACTTCCTCTGGCAGTTCGTTCCATATACTGACCACCCTCTGAGTGAAAAAGTTGACCCTTAGGTTCCTATTAAATCTCTCCCCTCTCACCTTAAATCTACGCCCTCTAGTTCTTGATTCCCCAACCCTGGGAAACAGACTGAGTGCATTCACCCTGTCTATGCCCCACATGACTTTATACACCTCTATAAGGTCACCTCTCAGTATCCTACGCTCTAAGGAATAAAGTCCTAGCCTGTCCAACCTCTCCCTATAACTCAGTCCCTCAAGTTCTGGCAGCATCCTTGTAAATCTTTTCTGCACTCTTTCTAGTTTAATAACACCTTTCCTATAGCAGGGTGACCGAAACTGAACACAATATTCCAAGTGCGACCTCACCAGCGTTCTGTACAACCGCACCATGACCTCCCAACTTTTATACTCAGTGCCCTGACCTATGAAGGTCAGCTTGCCAAAAGCCTTCTTCACCACCCTGTCTACCTGTGACTTCACTTTCAGTGGAACCATGCACTTGTACTCCAAGGTCTCTCTGTTCTACAACACTCCCCAGGGCCTTGCTGTTCACTGTGAAAATCATACCTGGATTTGACTTTCTGAAATGCAACACCTCGCACTTATCTAAACTGTAACACTAATATTCTGCATTCTTCTTTCTCCTTCTGTACTACTTTGATGTTTGATGATCTGTCTTGATGGCACGCAAATAAAAGCTTTCCTCTGCATCTTAAGATAAGATTTCTTTATTAGTCACATATACATCGAAACACACAGTGAAATGCATCTTTTGTGTAGAGTGTTCTGGGGGCAGCCCGCAAGTGTCGCCACACTTCCGGCGCCAACATAGCATGCCCACAACTTCCTAACCTGTACGTCTTTGGAATGTGGGAGGAAACCAGAGCACCTGGAGGAAACCCACGCAGACACGGGGAGAACGTACAAACTCCTTACAGACAGCGGCCAGAATTGAACCTGGGTCACTGGCACAGTAATAGCGTTACGCTAACCGCTACACTACCGTGCCTGCCATCTTCATACATGTGACAATAATAAACCAATTACCATTTCCCAAAATCTGAAGCTTTCTCCCCAACAAGATGTTGAGCTGTGAGGTTAATTAAAAATTTTAAAACACATTCATAAATTTTTGGTGAGGCATGGGTATTGCAGGTTCAAATTCAATAAGGATGGATGGAGTTGAAGCAAACACCAGCTGTGGTCTAATTGAATGACGGACCACGCTGGGAGTGAACTGTTCCTCTGTTCTTCAATCAGCTCAACTGTGTAAAGCTTATGATAATGGAATAATGTTCTGAAGACACGATTCACGAAAATGTCTGCTGAAAGCATGGCAAACCTTGTAAGCAGATTCAATTATTTTTAGATACATAAGAGACTGCAGGTGCTGAAAATCTGGAGCAACACACAAAGGAGCTGGAGGAACTCAGCGGGTCAGGCAGCATCTGTGGAGGGAAATGGACAGTTGACATTTCTGGTTGAGACATATCAACCCAAAATGTCAATTGTCCATTTCCCACAATTATTTTTAGCAGTTTTTTTCATTGTGCAATGACAAAACCCAAGTTAGGCTTTCAGTATGGGTATTCATTCACTTAAGTAAAAACATTGAACTTGATTTCAAACCCCACTTTCGAGACTTCAGAGTGAAAGTCCAGTGGAACAACAATGTTAGGACAATGTTGTTGGGGGATCCTGTCTCTTCGATGAGATGTTAAACCAAAATCAGGTGCTGTGAAATATACCACAGAATATTGCCATCTCTCAGGTCAGAAATTAAACATTGATTGTCAAGTGAGAAGTAAATGATAAATTTAAACAAATAAAATCAGAGACACGAGAGACTGCAGATGCTGGAACCTGGAGAAACACACAAGATGCTGGAGGAACTTAGCAGGTCAGACAGCATCTGTGGGGGGAAATGGACAGTCGATGTTTTGGGTCAAGGACCAGGTGAAGGGTCTCAACCCAAAATGTCAACTGTCCATTTCCCTCCATAGATGATGCCTGACCCGCTGAGTTCCTCCAGCAACTTGTGTATTGCTGCAAAAAAATAAAAAATAAGTTCAGCAATACTCAACATTTCATCTTTTATCAGAACCAGGAGAAATGAGGACACAAACATTTCTAAGTTGCAAAGGAAGGAGAGGGGTGGAGGGAACAGAAGGAAGATCTGTGGAGAGCAGGGGATACAGGATGACACGTGGTTCCTCCTGGTGAGTTCCTCCAGCTGAATGTTTGTTGCTCCAGATTCCAGCATCTGTAGTCTCCTGTGTCTCCATGACACGTGGTACCTGCTGAGAGAGGGTGCAAAAGGCCTACTAATGACAGTTGATTGGTCTGGAGGAGTGTAAGTAGGAATTAGGGAGGGCAGAAGAGAGAAGATTGCTGGAGCAGTGGGAGACAGAACAGAGCAGTTCGTGGAAGATTATAAAGAGATTAAGGGAAATACCTAGCAGGTCAGTATGTGTGAAGAGTGAAAGTGAGATAATCTTGCAGAGATACAGCATTTGCTGGACGCTGAGATTGTTGAATTCACCTTGAGTCCCAGGAACAACAATCATGAAGAATGCACGCCAGTGGTTCTACTTCATAAGGAGTTTGAGGAGATTTCGTATGTCACCAAAGACTCTTACAAATTTCTACAGATGTACAGTGGGGAGCATTCTGACTGGTTATATCACAGCCTGCATGGATGCTCCAATGCACAGGATCACAAGAGGCTGCAGAGGGTCGTAAACTCAGCCAGCTCCATCAGGGGCTCAACCCTCCCCACCATTGAGGACATCTTCAAGAGGCGGTGCCTCAAGAAGGCGGCATCCATCACCAAGGACCCTCACCACCTGGGACATGCCCTCTTCCCGTTACTACCATCGGGGAGGAGGTACAGGAGCCTGTAGACCCACACTCAACGATTCAGGAACAGCTTCTTCCCCTCCGCCATCAGATTTCTGAACAGTCCATGAACCCATGAACACTCCCTCGTTATTCCTTTATTCTGCACTATTTATTTATTTTGTAATTTATAGTAATTTTATGCCTTGCACTGTACTGCTGCCGCAAAACAACAAATTGCATGTCACATAAGTCAGTGATAATAAACCTGATTCTGATTCTTACAGTGTGTCACCTCCAGACCTCAGATGTCAGCAGGGCAGCCGGCAGAGGGGGGAGTGCGCAGGCGCGAGAGAGCGTTGCCGGCAGAGGGGGGGAGTGCGCAGGCGCGAGAGTGCGTTGCCGGCAGAAGGGGGAGTGCGCAGGCGCGAGAGTGCGTTGCCGGCCGTGGGGGGAGTGCGCAGGCGTGTGCTGCCAGGCTCTCGCGAGATTTCGCGGTCCGGGGCCTATGCGGATCCGGCGCGACGCGCAGCCGCGGCCTGAAGTTGGGGATCAGCCGCCCGGCGGCGGACTGCGAGCCGCAGCGCTGGCCTTGGCAGGTAGTCGCTCACAGTTCGCGGGGGGAGCGGGCTCGGGCTCGGGGTCCGGGGGCGGCCCTGGGCGGGAGCTGGGACCAGGACCGGCCGCTGCGGGGGAGCGGGGGAGTTTAGAGGGGAGGGGGTGTGGGGGGTGTGGGGGGTGTAGAGGGGGAGGGGAGGGGGTGTGGGGGGTGTAGAGGGGGAGGGGAGGGGGTGTGGGGGGTGTAGAGGGGGAGGGGAGGGGGTGTGGGGGGTGTAGAGGGGGAGGGGAGGGGGTGTGGGGGGTGTAGAGGGGGAGGGGAGGGGGTGTGGGGGGAGTAGAGGGGGAGGGGAGGGGGGGTGGGGGGAGTAGAGGGGGAGGGGAGGGGGTGTGGGGGGTGTAGAGGGGGAGGGGAGGGGGTGTGGGGGGTGTAGAGGGGGAGGGGAGGGGGTGTGGGGGGAGTAGAGGGGGAGGGGAGGGGGTGTGGGGGGAGTAGAGGGGGAGGGGAGGGGGTGTGGGGGGTGTAGAGGGGGAGGGGAGGGGGTGTGGGGGGAGTAGAGGGGGAGGGGAGGGGAGGGGGTGTGGGGGGAGTAGAGGGGGAGGGGAGGGGGTGTGGGGGGAGTAGAGGGGGAGGGGAGGGGGTGTGGGGGGAGTAGAGGGGGAGGGGAGGGGGTGTGGGGGGAGTAGAGGGGGAGGGGAGGGGGTGTGGGGGGAGTAGAGGGGGAGGGGAGGGGGTGTGGGGGGAGTAGAGGGGGAGGGGAGGGGGTGTGGGGGGAGTAGAGGGGGAGGGGAGGGGGTGTGGGGGGAGTAGAGGGGGAGGGGAGGGGGTGTGGGGGGAGTAGAGGGGGAGGGGAGGGGGTGTAGAGGGAGAGGAGGAGAGGGGGGTGTAGGGGAGGGAGGGGGTGGAGGAGAGGGGGTGTGGGGTGTAGTTGGGGGAGGGGTAGAGGGGAGGGGAGGGGAAGTGGGGGGTGTAGAGGGAGAGGAGGAGAGGGGGGCGTAGGGGGAGGGAGAGGGGTGGAGGAGAGGGGGTGTGGGGTGTAGTTGGGGGAGGAGTAGAGGGGGTGGGGGGGAGGTAGAGGGGATGGGAGGGGAAGTGGGGGGTGTAGAGGAGGAGAGGGGGTGTAGGGGGAGGTGGAGGAGAGGGGGTGTGGGGTGTAGTTGGGGGAGGGGTAGAGGGGGTGGGGGGGAGGTAGAGGGGACGGGAGGGGAAGTGGGGGGTGTAGAGGAGGAGAGGGGGTGTAGGGGGAGGTGGAGGAGAGGGGGTGTGGGGTGTAGTTGGGGGAGGAGTAGAGGGATGGGGGGAGGTAGAGGGGTGGAGGGTGTTGGGTGGAGTAGAGGGCGAAGTGGGGGTGGGCTGTAGAGGGAGTGTTGGGGTGGGGATGATGGAGTAGAGGGGAGATCTGGGCGGAATGGGCGGTATAGTGGGGGAGGGGGTGTGGCGGGGTAGTAGAGAGGGGGTCTGGAGGGAGTGGAGGAGGGGTGGGAGAGGAGTGGAGGTGGGGAGGGATGGTGGCTGAAGGCAGGGGGATAGTGTCCCTGGAGGGGGGGTGGTATGGGGAACGGGGGCAGTCAGTGACCAGGAGGGCTGGAAACCCAGAGGATAGAGACCTGCGGGGTGGGTAGCGGGTGAAAATAGGGGGATAGTGTCCCAGTTGGGGGTAGGGGGGGACAATGTTCCAGGGTGGGGGGGCAGTGGGAAGGTGTTCTGGCACAGGGAATGGGGGTGTGTGTGTGTGGAGGGATGCAGACTGCCCTGGTAACAACTGCAAAGCAACAAAATGGGCACGTGTTTGGCATCTGATAGGGAAAGTAAGGCCACCAATTCTTGAATGGGCTAGAAGCTTAAATCTCAGATCATTAAAAGTACAACAGTGGCCGCAAATAAGTTGTATTTAAATTCACATTTCATTGCTCAAATCATCCCAAGAGCTTATTAAATTTGAGTATGACTTTTGATGACATGAAGAAGATGTTAGAGCAGCAAAAGGAAGAGGTACTGTCACAGTCACTTCAATGAGAAGAGAAGGGTTGAGGGGGAATCCCGGAGCTTGGCAGCTGAAGCCATTGCTGTCAGTGGCAGAGTGATCAATTCATAAGTGATCAAGAGGTCAGAAGTGGAGAGATGCAGATTGTAGGACTGGGAAATATTGCAATGATAGAGCGAGGGTGGGGAGAATTTGTTTTGTTTTTGTGAGTTCTGGATCATCATACCTCAAAAAATTCTAAATCTCTGCCAACTTATTGGCTCTTTATGTATAAAACTGTTTTCATGTGGAAATTGAAAGTTCAAATCTGTTGTTGATATTTGGTGTTTGTCAATCCTTTTGCAATAGTGAAAGGAAATTGTACAGTTATGCATTTGATTTATTGTATTTTGATTTATTTGCACTTCTCTGATTTTCCCTCTTGGCCCATTTTCTTTTCAAGTATTTATCTGTTCTTTGAAAATCATTATTGGGTTAAATAGTGATGTATACATCCACCTGTTTGCCAGTTCGAACATTGCCCTAAGTCTGCGATGAGTAGAGTGATATGTGCCATTGCATTTGTCACTGCTCTGATAGTAGCCCAAGTGCACTGGGATCTCCCAGCTTTATTCTGGGGAATCCTACCTTTGTCACCTTATTAAAACCAAACATGATGTATTGGAATTGATTTATTATTGTCACTTGTACCGAGGTACAGTGGAAAAACTTGTCTTGCACACCGATCGTACAGATTAATTTAGGAATGGACTTCATTTGAATAGGAATTCTCAAACTGACAATTGGCTAGCAATGATAAATTTTATTTCACCCTCAATTTAATGTTTTTAATTCTCTTTATTTACAGCAATTTTAACCGTTCTTAAGTGGTACAGAATATCAGTGGTATTTCAAATCTGTTAAAATGTCTGGAATAAAGCAGGAAATGCTGGAAATACTCAGTAGAGAGAAACAGAGTTAACATTTGAGGTTGATGACCTTCTCGATTCAGCTAATTGAATCTACTGAGTATCTCTAGCATTTTCTGTTTTTATTTCGGATTTCTAGCATCTCCAGAAATAAAAAATGCCTTGTAGTTTTGACGGGGGGAAGATCTGCCACTGTGTTGCCTGCCATTAAAGGTTGTCAGGGTGTTTTGGGGCTGGGGTTTCAATGATGTGCAGGTTGAGGTCTTGGTGTTCGCCTCCACAGGTGGAGAGTTATTTCACTTGGTAGTCTGTTTTCTGTAGGGGACTGTAGGTGATGCATCTGAACTCAGCTTGATTCTTTTTTGTGAATATTTTTATTTGTGGTACATCCTGAGACTAATAGTTGATCATCTTAGAACATTAATGTTGCCAAGAAAACTAAAGTGAAGGCTGCCAAGTTTATACAGTGGATAATTTGGACATGAAATCTGTAAGAAACATTTTAAAATGGCTATAAGGAATAGTAAGATTGCGGTTACATTGTGAGACCAAACGCAGATTACTGCACCTCCCTTAATATCATCTACTGCATTCGGTGCTCCAAGTGTGGCCTCCTCTACAATTGGCGAGATCAAACACAGACTAGGTGACTGTTTCACAGAATACCTGTGCTCTGTCCGTAACAGCGATCTGCATCTCTCTGTTGCCAGTCACTTCAACTCCCCCTCCCACACTATCACTGAGATGTCAGTCCTCGGCCTCCTCCACTGCCGGGAGAATTCCAAGCACAAACTGGAGGAACAGCTCCTCATTTTCCATCTTGGAGCCTCGCAGCCTAATGGCATGAACATTGAATTCTCCCACTTTGTAACACCTACCCCCTCCACACCTACCATGCCTCTTCTTTTCTCCCCTTACCTAGCCTATCTCTCTTTTTTTTTTAAACCCCCCCCCCCCCCCTTTTTCCTCCTTACCCTATCCCTGGTGGATCTGCTCTCCCCTCTTCCCCCACACCTGCCGATCACTATCTCTTACCTGCATCTACCTATCACCACCCTGTGCCCACCCCATCTCCCCTCTTTTGTCCACCCATCACTGCTCTGCTTTTCCCTGCTATATATTCGGCTTCCCCCTGTCTTCAGTCCTGAAGAAGGGTCCTGACCCGAAACGTTGACCGCCTGCTTTTCTCCACAGATGCTGCCTGTCCTGCTGAGTTCCTCCAGCATCATCGTGATTTTCATCTAGATTCCAGCGTCTGCAGTCCTTTGTTTCTCTAATTAACATTTACTCTTTGAAATAACATACCAAATATCTATGGTGTTGGTTACTGAATGGTAAAATGTTTTGAAATCATTATTTGAGGTAGTATTCCTCACACAGAAATTTACAACACATCCGAAACTCTAGTACAAAATTCCTATTATCTTGTACAAGAGTTTCAGATGTGTTGTAAATTTCTGTGTGAGGAAGAAATAGGAATTTTTACCTTGTTGAGCTTTTGGAAGCTCAGTTTACGAAATGAAGCATAATAGTGATGTGGAAAGTTTACAAGTAATGAAGTTTCTGAAAGCGTGGGTCACTCAGTGATACAGCTGGAAGAGTTCAATCTTGACCTCCGGTGCTGTCTGTTTTAGGGTAGTTATTGATAACCATAAGGTGGATGAAAGTGTTAAATTGGAGGAAGGTTAATTTCAACAGTATTAGGCAGCAATTGGAGAACTTAGTTTGGGAGTGACTGTTTGAGGGTAAATCCCCATCTTTCATGTAGGGGTCCTTTTAAAGGCCAGTTCATTTGAGTTCAGGATCCGCACGTTCCTGTGAGAAAAGGATGGCAAGCTTTTGGAACCTTGGATGACAAGATATTATAAGTTTAATCAAAAAGAACCGTACAAGGTTTAGAAAGCTGAAATCGGACAAAGCCCTTGAGGAATATAAAGTAAGCAAGAAACGGACCATGAAACATCCTTGGCAAGTAAGTTTAAGGAGAGTCCCAAGGCATTTTATATTAGGAGCGAGAGGGTAGGTCCACTCAAGGACAAAGGAGGGAATTTATGCATGGAGCCAGAGGAAATGAGTGAGATCTTTAATAAGCAGTGGATGTTGTCCATGTGGACTTCTGAGAATTTGATAAGCCCCCTCGTGGTAGGCTGGTTCAGAGGATTAAGTCACGTAGTTGAGTTGGTAAATTGGATCCAAATTTGGCTTTGTCATTAGAAGCCAGAGGTTAGTGATTTGACTGGAGGTCTGTGGCCCATGGTGTTCTGCAACCTCTGTTATTTGTAATATATATTAATGATTTGGATGAAAATGTAGGTGGTCTGATGAGTTTGTCTGCAGATGACACAAATTGGAAGGAGTTGTGAGTACTGAGGAAGGTTGTCAAAGGATAGAGCAAGATATAGATAAGTTGGAAATTTGAGTGGAGAAATGGTAGATGGTTAATCTGCACCAGTGTGAAGTGATGCATTTTGGGAGGTCAATTGCAAGAAGAAAGTATACAGTAAATGGCAGGATTCTTGAAAACATTGATGTACCAAGGGATCCTGGGGTGCAAGTCCATAGCTCCCTGAAAGTGGCAACACAAGTGGATAGGATGGTAAAGAAAGCACAAGGCATGCTTGCCTTCATCGGTCAGGGCATTAAGTATAAAAATTGGAAAGTCATGTTGCAGCTGTATAAAACTTTGATTAGGCCACATTTGGAGTATTGCAGGCAGTTCTGGTCATCACATTATGGGAAGGATGTGGAGGCTTTGGAGAGGGTGCAGAAGTTGTTCACCAGGCTACTGCCTGGATTAGAGTGTATTAGCTAGAAGGAGAGGTTGGACAAACTTGTGTTGTTTTCTCTGAAGTATTGGAGGCTAAGGGGTGACCTGATAGAAATATATAAAATTGAGAGGCATAGGGTAGATAGTCTTTTGTTTTCTCAGGGTAGAAATGTCAAATACAAGAGGGCAAAGCTTTAAGGTGAGAGGGGGAAAGTTTAAAGGAAATCTACGGGGCAAGTTTTTTTTGCACAGAGAGTGGTGGGTGCCTGGAATGAGCTGCCAGGGGTGGTGGTAGAAGCAGGTGTGTTTAAGAGGCATTTAGATATATGCATGAGCAGGTAGGGAATGGAAGGATGCGGACCATGTGTAGGCAGGTGGGATGAGTTCAGATTGGCATCGTGGTTGGTGCAGATGAGGTGAGCCGAAGGGCTTGTTCCTGTGCTGCAACACACACAGAATGCAGCAGGTCAGGCAGCATCTGTGGAGAGAAAAAGAGTCGATGTTTCAGGTCGAGGCCATTCCTCGGGACTGGAAAGGAAGAGGGCAGAAGCTGGAATAAGAAGGTCAGGGGAGGGGGAGGAGCACATGCAGGCAGGGAAGAGGTGTGTTCGGTGAGAGGCCGGTCCAGGTAAGGGGGGGGAAGTAAGAAGCAAGAAGCTGAGATGTGATAGGTAGAAGAGGCAAAGGGCTGAAGAAGAAGGAATCCAGAATGAGAGGGCAGTGGACCATGGAATAAAAGGAAGGAGGTGGGGAATAGATGGGCAGGTCATGAGGATGGGGAACGGGGGCCTCAGGAATGAGGGAAGACAGAAAAAGGAGAGGGGGAGGGGAGAAGAGGGGAGGGGTTATCAGAAGTTAGAGAAATGGATGTTGAGGCCATCAGGTTGGAGACTCCCAAGGCGAAATATGAGGTGTTGCTCCTCCAACCTACATCTGGCTTCAACGTGGCAGTAGAGGAGGCGGTGGATAGACATGTCAGTGTGGGAGTGGGATGTGGAATTGAAGTGGGTGGCCACCGGGAGGTCCTTGCTCCTGTGATGGTTCTTGTGCTGGCCTATTCTGTGTTCTATATATAAATGTTTTAAACATCTGGACCACAGGCTGACAATTTTACCTGAAATTTGGTGCCTAAAGTTCATTTTTGATGTGAATTAGGGACAATTATGCACAATATTAAAAAAAATCTTACTTTGCTACACCGACTGTTTTAATAAGACAAATGATTTCTCATTCTATGTGCATGACAGCACACTATATTGATGCCACCACGATTTCTAGTGTGGTGTGGGTGGATAGTGCAGAGTTCTTTTCAATAGCTCATGTTGAATCGTGGTGCATGTACATAATAGGAAGCAGTTTTTGTTTCCAGTGGTACTTTGAACTGTGAGCACAGCCTCAAGCCATTTTAAAGGCTACGTAATTGAGAGAATAGTAGCCTGAAATTTGAGCACTTGTGTTTCTGGTATGCAGTCACACCCCATCTTCTCCTGTTGAACACAGTGTTTATGAATTGTCTTTGGGATGAGAACAATGCTGGAAAAGCCAGATTCGTTGCCCATCCTGAGTAACTTGAGAAGCTGAGGCTGCAGTTTTCCCCAGGGGACATAGATTTCTGAACAGTCTATGAACACTACCTCATTATTCCCTTTGTTTTTTGCACTATTTATTTGTTTTGTAATTTGTAGTAATTTTTTTGTCTTTGCACTGTAATGCTGCAGCAGAACAACGAATTTTACATCATATAAGCAATACTAATTAGAGATAATATATCAGCTGCACTCTGGGGAGAAAAAATGGAGGGCTCGGATACAGAGTCTATATGGGTAGAACTCAGGAATAGGAAGGGTCCAATCACTCTCTTGTGGGTGTACTATAGACCTCTCACTGGGACATTGAGGAACAGATATGCAAACAGATTAGAGAAATGTGTAAAAATACCAGGGTTGTGGTGATGGGAGACTTCAACTTCCCAAATATAAATTGGGATCTTTGGACTGCAAGGGGGTCAGATGGGGCAGAATTTGTTACGTGCATCCAGGAGAGGTTCCTAAATCAATATTTTGACAGTCCAATAAGGGGAGAGGCTATTCTGGACCTGGTGTTGGGTAATGAACCTGGCCAGGTGACTCACCTGTCAGTGGGTGAGCAATTGGGGAACAGTGACCACAGCTCATTAACCTTCAGGATAGCTATAGATAAGGATAGGTATGGGGCTAGTGGGAGGGCTTTAAATTGGAGCAGGGCTAATTATGAAGGCATAAGGCAGGAACTAGGTAGAGTAAACTGGGAACACCTTTTTGCTCGCAAGTCCACGTCGAACATGTGGAAAGTGTTTAAGGATCAAATACATAGGGTACAGTATAGTTATGTCCCGATTAGAAGGAAGGACATGAATGGTAAAATAAGGAAACCTTGGATGTCCAGTCAAATAATGAACTTAGTCAAGAAGAAACAAGTATGTAGAGCTTCAGAAGTTAGGTTCAGACAGAGCACGTGAGGACTATAGAGAAGCTAGAAATGAACTCGAGAAAGGAATTAGGAAAGGCAGGACAGGCCATGAAAGGTCCTTAGCAAGTAGGATTAAGGAGAATCCAGAGGCATTCTATACCTAACGATGGAAAGGGTAGGACCACTTAAGGATAAAGAAGGGAATCTATGTTTGGATGCAGAGGATGTAGGTGAGGTTCTGAATGAGTATTTCTCTTCAGTATTTACCCAGGAAAGGGACATGCAGGATGCAGAAATTGGAACTTAGGGTGTAAACATGTTAGGACATTTAGAGGTCAAGGAGGAGGTAGTGTTAGGTCTCCTAAACAGTATTAAGATGGATAAGTCCCCGGAGCCTGATGGGATATACCCCAGATTACTGTGGAGGTGAGAGGGGAAATTCCTGGGACCTTGACCAGTATCTTAGTATCCTCTTTGACCACGGGTGAGGTCACAGATGACTGGCGAGTGGCTAATGTTGTTCCTCTATTTAAGAAAGGAACAAGGGAAATACCGGGGAAGTATAGAACAGTGAGATTCACATCAGTTGCAGGATATTTGCTGGAGACAATTCTTTGAGTTAGGATATACGAGCATCTGGAATCCAATGGCTTGATTAGGGAAAGCCAGCATGGTTTTGTGTGGGGCAAGTTGTGTCTTATTAATCTGGTTGAGTTTTTTGACAGGGTGATGAGAGAGATTGATGAAGGTAGAACTGTGGATGTCATCTATATGGACTTCAGTAAGACATTTGACAAGGTCCCACATAATCAGTTGATCAAGAAAGTTCAGATGCATGGGATCAGTGGAAAATTGGCTGTGTGGATCCAGAACTGGCTTGCCTGTAGAAGATAAAGGGTGGTTGTTGAAGGGACTTATTCGGGCTGGAGGCCTCTGAGTTGTGGTGTTCCGCAGGGATCTGCTGTTTGTGATGTACATAAATGACCTGGATGAGTATGTTGATGGGTGGGTTAGTAAGTTTGCAGACGATACCAAGATTGGTGGAGTTGTGAATAGTGTAGAAGACTGGCGACGGATACAGCGTGATATAGATCAGCTGCAGATGTGGGCAGAGAAATGGTAGATGGAGTTTAACCCGGATAACTGTGAGGTGTTGCACCTTGGTAGGACTAATGTCAAGAGGCAGTACACTCTTCAGGGCAAGACCCTTAACAGTACTGAAGAGCAGAGAGACCTTGGGGTGCAAGTCCATGACTCATTGAAAGTGGCTACATAGGTAGACAGGGTGGTTAAGAAGGCTTATGGAATGCTTGCCTTTATTAGTCCGGGTATTGAGTACAGGAGTCAAGAAGTATTGATGCATCTCTATAGAAGTCTGGTTAGGCCACATTTAGAGTATTGCATGCAATTCTGGTCACCTCACTATAGGAAGGATGGCAAGGGTGCAGAAGAGGTTTATTAAGATGCTGCCTGGATTAGAGGGCATGTGCTATCAGGAGAGGCTGGACAAACTTGGGCTCTTTTCTCTGGAGCGGCGGAGGCTGAGGGGTGATCTGTTGGAGGTGTATAAAATTATGAGGGGCATAGATAGGGTGGACAAGCAATATCTTTTACCCGTTATCGAGCGATCCAATCCCAGAGGGTGTGCATTTGAGGTGAGAGGTGGTGGGTTCCAAACAGATGTGAGGGGTAAGTTTTTTGTTACTGAGTGGTGGATGCCTGGAATGCATTGCCTGATAGGGTGGTGGAGGCAAATTCATTGTGTTACGGACTCAGTGAAAGTCCCTTTAAGATAGAGAGTGTGTGTGTATGTGTGTGTGGGGCGTGCTTACGTCAATAGAAGATAAAGGACGTAATGACATTGTTGAAGAAGTCAGAAGAAGAAGGAGAGAGAGAGAGACACCAGCCTGCTTGTTTTCTCTATCGATGGATGAGAAACAATAACTGTGTTTGCCACTGAAATCCATGTATGGAAGTTGGAAGTAATCCGGTGGAGTTCACTTTGTTGCTGACCTGTAGAAGGAAACAGGTATTTGTGTGTGGATGACCACGATTCGGATGCTTTTCGGGGTGAGGAAGTCACTACCGAGTAAACCCTGAAGTGTCGTTTGGGGTTCCATCGTGGAACATTTGGATTTCGTATTTACTCTCCCTATGTTCTCTACATCTACGTCTTATCTTCAGACAACGGTGGTTGTTGAAGAAGCCCTTGCTCATGTTTCACCTTATGGCTTGCGGAACTGAACTTTAAGAACCATTCCGGAACTGGGAGTTTTGGACTTTGCCACACCCCCACACACACGAAGAGTTTAGTTTTGGGGTTAACGTTCGAGGTTTAACATTTTTGAATTCTAACATACTAACATTTTTACTTTTATTTTACGTATTATCATAAGTAGTAATTAATAAAATAGTTTTTAACACTAAATCATGCTCAGTGTGTTTCTTTTGTTGCTGGTTCGTGACAATTGGGGGCTTTTAAGTGGGGCTTGGATGGGCACATGAATGAGAGGAACATAGAGGCATTCTGCAGGTAGGAGGGATTAGCTATGTCGGCACAACATTGTGGGTTGAAGGGCCTGTTCTGTACTGTTCTATGTAAGTCAGTGCTAATAAACCAGATTCTGATTCTCCATTCCTTGTGGCTGTGATGCTCTGCTGACTTCACTCCCTGGGATTTTGAACTTAAATTTATGAGTCATGGTAAACATGCCCAGTCAGTTTTGGGTGTTAGTTCTTCCTTAATTAAATAGTTGATGTGCCTGGAAGAGAGTTGGTTTTAAAGTAAGCATAGTGAGGTGTTTCACTTCAGATAGTACCTGCCAGTAGTGACATTTGAAGGCTGGTGTGATTGCTTAATAAGGAAAAATATTTTCTGATGGGGCCTTCCATGTTACAAAAATGTGCTATTTTCCTAAATAAGCACAAGGTAACTCTAATAAAATAGTTATAACACTGGACTAGGAAGACTATCCAGTAAAGAATTATTTTCTATTAAATACATAGGGAAGAAAAGACTTGGATTTATCTTAAGTTTGCTGTTTTCAATATCAGGATGTTCCAAAATACCTTTTAGCTACTTGCAGGCATGGTTGTCATTAACGGGAATGTGTTAATCAGCATAGTATTCACACTCCCTCAATCTTCCCGGAAGACATTAAAAGTTATCAGCCAGCTTTCCTGTCTATTTCAGTGCTATGTGAAAGAACAGTTCAATACATTGCTGCTATTTATTGAGGGAATAATCAGACTTTGTATTCTAAGCTGTCTTGTCCAAAGCACAGGTGTAAATTACTCTTCACAGAAAGCATAAGATGAAATAAGGGCTAAAACCTGGCCTGTTTGTTTTTAATGTAACTACAAATAGATATGACTGAAGATGTACAGATTCATAATTTGCTAATGTGAGTAAGAAATGGTAATGATTTGGATTTCTGAGAGGTTTTTAGAATGCTGGTGCATTTCCTCTGAAATGTGGATCTATTTCTCAATTGGTTTTCGGGTTGGTTCCATAATGTGAGTCATTGTGTCAGCCCTAATGGTGGAAAATGATATTGTTGTGGAGTGTTGTTTTTTTAATTTTAAAGAAAAATTCGTACTTTCCAAGGGTTTAGGACTATTTTTGGTGTTCCACTGTTGAGCTGGTCTAATTGTCTCCCTTCATCAACAGCAGCAAAGTGATACTGGCTGGATTTGCTGAAACCATGGGGGTCTAGTGATCTCGTTTTGCATTTTTTAAAAAACAGTGTGTCATGACCACTAGACCAATCAAATTCTTCAAGGTTGCTTTCTTGGGTTTGCTGACCCATCACCAGAGCCATACAGAAAGCTTATACACTTGACGGGTAAACTGCAGCATGATTTCTGTAACCTGATCCCTCAGTTTACAAAAAGATGCCGAAAATCTGCAGCAAGTTAAGTGGCAACTAGAGAGAAAAGCATTTAACTTTTTCAGGTTGATTACCTTTTCATAACTTAGTTTTATTACATTTTTCCAGAAGTATTTTTCTTCTGGTTCCATCCATTCTGGCCTCCTCTGCATTCCTGACTTTCCCCCTTTATTGATAGTCGTTCTTTCAGGAGTCAAGGTCCTAATCTTGGGAATTATTCTCCATGCCTCTGTCTGTTCTTTGTAAGTAATTGTTAGACCTAACTCTTCAGTTAACCTTTTGGATAATTGTCCCAATGTCTGTTTATGATCAGGACCTTGTGACATTTTACGATTTTGTTTTAAAAAGGGGATAAAAACAAGGAGTTATTGATATTTCAATCATTTTTTTTAATTTAAAAGAATGACTTGGGAAAGAGACTTTGTCTCAGCAGATCCAGAAAGTTTGTTGTAATGGACTGTATGCAATCTATCTGATATTTTGTTTGAGGGCATGATCAATACACATTGTTGTACTCAATCCTCGCTGGATATTAAATGGATATCCTATAATATTTTAAGAGACTTTTGGATAGGTACATAGAGCTTAGAAAAATAGAGGGCTATGGGTAAGCCTAGTAATTTCTAAGGTAGGAACATGTTTGGCACAACTTTGTGGGCCGAAGGGCCTGTATTGTGCTGTAGGTTTTCTATGTTCTAATATACGAATGGACATTGTCATGCCACAGCCTATTTACTTAAGGTAACTTGAAATTTCAGTTCTCTATTGGGATCAGAATTATCATTTATTTAAAAAATGGATGTAATTTACCAAGGTTAAATTGGTTTTATTTCAGAAATTCTTTGGAGGGGGAATAAATCTGCTCTAGTTTGCCTCTCAGTTTCTATTTCTGCTCTTCAGTTCTGTTGGGGGAAATCATGGGTGCTGTAGTCTGAACATCACTTCTGTCCCTGAATAATTTTCTGTGACAACACACCATTCCTTCAAATCCCAGGATCATGCTTTCTCTTGGTGACTATTACGTGAAGGGAGATGTACAATTTGGATCATGCTGTTAATGTGACCTTGGTAAGCTAACTTGCTCAGAGCTGATTGCTGCATGCCCTTGAGAATTATTTTGATTGCCTGATTAACCTAATTCTTATGAAATTACATCAGTTGGACATTTTTAGTGGTTTGTTCTCAATCTACTTGCACAGTTTCCTTTTTCGCATTTGCAAATAGTAACCCATTTATTTTAATGCACACATCAAATCCTTGAGGGAAATGCTGCTGTCTTTACTATTATCCAACTCTCATCAATGTACTGACAGCAAGTACAATGTCTTGTAATCCCTTATCCCCCAAAAAACTCATGTCATTTACTTCATGTATTTAATAATTATTCACAGGTTAGTCCCCACTTTTGGGAAGGGAGATATCATAGGCAAGTGTAATTTTCAGGTTCTTGATTTTTGCACAGTTATTTAGTGATAATATTACAGAACTTGGTAATCTGGAGCCCTAGTCTTATTGACCTGTAGTCATGTGTAAATCCCATTGTGGTAATCAGAGGATTTTAAAACAAACCATTCCATATCACAAGAAAGGGGGTGCAGAAAAATAGACCACTCGCCCCTCAAACCTGCCCTGCCATTCAGTATTATTGTGGCTGATCTACGCTGGTCTCAATTCCTCAACTTTAACAGTTCCCCATTATCCTCAATTCTTGATCTTTCAAATATTTATCTGTCCCCACCTTAAATATTAATAGTGATCCTGAGGACAGAGAATCTTAGAGATTCACTACTCTCTGAGAGAAAAAAAATCTCTGCACCTCAGTCTTAAGTGACCGGCTCCTTATTTTGTAACTATATCCTCTTGTTCATGAGGCTCCCACTTGTGAAAACATCTCAACATCCACCCTGTGAAGCCCACTTAGGACCTTGTATATTTGAATAAGGTCACCCCTTATTCTTCTAACTTCTAAGAAATGTAGACAAATAGTTTATTCTCTCTTGATAAGACAACCCTTTCATCCTGGGAATTAACCTGGTGAATCTTCTGCAGACTGCCTCAAGTGCTACTATTGGTATTGGTTTATTATTGTCGCTTGTACCAAGGTACAGTGAAAAGCTTGTCTTACAAACCGATCATACAGGTCAATTCATTACACATTGCAGTTACATTGAGCTAGTACAGAGTGCATTGATGTAGTACAGGTAAAAACAGTAACAGTACAAAGTAAAGTGTCACAGCTACAGAGAAAGTGCAGTGCAATAAGGTGCAAGGTCACCACAAGGTAGGTTGTGAGGTCATAGTCCATCTCATCGTATAAGGGAACCGTTCAATAGTCTTATCACTGGGGTAGAAGCTGTCCTTGTCTGGTGGTACGTGCCCTCAGGCACCTGTATCTTCTACCCGATGGAAGAGGAGAGAAGAGAGAATGTCTCGGATGGGTGGGGTCTTTGATTATGCTGGCTGCTTCACCAAGACAACGAGAGGTATAGAGTCCAAGGAGGGGAGGCTGGTATCCGTGATGCGCTGGGCTGTGTCCACAACTCTCTGCAGCTTCTTGCAGTCCTGGGCAGAGCAGTTGCCGTACCAAGCCGTGGTACATCCAGATAGGATGCTTTCTATGGTGCATCGGTAAAAGTTGGTGAGAGTCAAAGGGGACAAACCAAATTTCTTTAGCCTCCTGAGGAAGTAGAGATGCTGGTGAGCTTTCTTGGCCGTGGCATCCACGTGATTTGACCAGGACAGGCTGTTGGTGATGTTCACTCCCAGGAACTTGAAGCTCTCAACCCTTTTTGCTTTTTACAGTAAGTGGACCAAAACTCTGTGCAATATTCCAGGTGTGGACTTGCCAGCATCTTGTACATCTGTAATAAAACCTCTCCAGCCTCTTTGCAATAAAGGCCAGCATATAGTTTGCATTATTAACTGCTTGATGGACCTGCCTGGTAATTTTCTGTGATTTGTGCTTGAAAACACCTAGGTCCCTCTGAACCTCACTCATTTGCAGAACAGAAGAAAGGATGGTGTTTTAAGCCTTCACAGCAGCTTGAAGGTTGCCTCATAAAGGATAGTTAATGGTCTGTGGAGTTCTTTCAATGTTTAGAAAATACAAACAGGGAGAATGATAACAATTTAATTGAAGGAATAAATCTCCAGGATGAGCTGGTCTTGGCATGAGATAAGGGGCAATGCCCCAGTGTAAAATTCTCAATATTAAGCAGCTGTGATGAATCAGGAAGTTAGCTTCCACCAGACTCAGGTCGCAAAAGCTAAGTAAATTGGGAACAAGACTGCCCATCTGGTTATAGAGGGATAAGAAGCAGTGGGTCTACTCTTAAACATATCCAATGCATGTAAGAATTTGATGGCAAGCAGAAGGCTGTTATTATGGTAATAAGAGGTAACTGGAAGCTTAAATTAAGATGAAGTGTTTAGACCTGGTCACGAGATCCAGGTGAAGAATGAGGTCTTTGGATGAACTGTTGGGAGCAAAAATGTTACACTCTGTATCTGATTGTCTCAGTATTAATGACTAGCTTGCTACACAATTCAAGTGTGAAATTGAAGTAATATTGTAGTTCAACTGCAATGGGATAGAGATGGACAAAATGGGTCACACCTGGACTGGACTATCAATATGAAACTATCTCATTGGAAAATAGTAGGAGGGAGATGGGTCCTGGAAACAGGATTTATCTCCTTAGTGAACCCTGGAGCAACATGAGAACCTTGGACCAGTACTTGGGTGGAATCCTGAATCTGGGATTCGGAGAAAACTGGGTACCCAATAAGTCCAAGAGCCATAACCTCATGTCTTGACAGGTAGTGTACTGTGCAAGTTAGAATACTTGCACTTTGTCTTCATAATTAAGAGTTTGAATAAAGTTAAGTGCACCTTTCACCAGTTGCCAGTGGTGTGTCTCTAATACATGTGAGAATTCAGCACAACACCATCAGCTGTGGAATTTAAACCTGGTATCAGTAAGGTTGGGTATTTATTGGGTGCATGATGCAGTTGCAAAAGGATGCCAGGTATTTGGATCTCCTAGAATTTCAGAGCTCCCTACGATACCCTTTTATGATTTTTTTTTCAGAGGAAAGAATGTTTATGACAAAGCATTCAGGTGTGATATTTAGTTGAGAGTATGTGTAGAGATATTACTATCTTTTTATGGGACAAAATGGCTTAAATAGATTTGCAGCGATTGAGTACATTTTAGTCTTTGCAAGGTCATATAGCATTGAGGTGCAATTACTAGATGGTGGCATATTCCCATGGATGTGATCGTTGAAAATTAACAAATCCTGCTGCAGTTATTGCCTCTGTATAATTCTTCTCTCCTATTTCTCCATTCCTATTTTCTTTCATTTTTCTTGTTCTTTATGGATGGAAGAAATGTAAGGTTTTTTAACCATCACGAGGAAAGGAGTGGGCAGACATTACAGCCAGAGAACTAGGAGAGTAAAGGCTAAATTGGAAGCTGCTGTCTCTAGCATTAAAAAAAATTGAAACTGCTGGAGAAGGAAAATTGGTGTTTTTTTTGTGCTGGAGAAGTGAAGTTGTCTTTATCTGTGCACAGTGGAACTGAGTTGAATAAGGAGAAACAAAAGTTTTCGGAATTGACCTTTGTCTCTGTTTTGGAACTCGTGATGATCATTGAAGACTTTGTAACATTGTTCATCTTGTTTGAATGGTGAAATTGCTCAAGACTGGAAATATTTGCAGTAATAGAGTAAACCCTTTCTTGCAGGTCATGAGTGTCTTATGTGTGAACTGAAGGATTTGGTTGAGCGGAGATCGTTAGTGTGGGATGGCTGCACGGCCATACCCTTATGATAGCAATTCTAGTGATCCAGAAAATTGGGATCGTCGATCTCACAACAGACCTCGCAGACTCTATAAGCACTCCAGGTTAGTGAATGGTTACAAATGCTATGATTGTGGAGTTTGGCACATTCCTTTAGAGTTTGCACGTTCATTTTAGTCTTGATGCATTGGTCTGGGAGGATGATATGCTGCTGTGTGCATGCAAATGAGAATTTATAACCCTTTTTGTACTTTTCTTTCAAAAAAAACCTTTATCAATAAACATTCACTCCAGAAACCCAAAGGACTGTATGGCCCATTGTGCCAATCCTGTACGATTTGCTATTTACACAGCTGTGCTATTTGCAGTGGAACTTTTTGTGTATGTCTTAATAAATTCACAAAGGATTTACAGGTTGGCTAAGTGTTCAGTGAAGTTTTAGCAATAATGTGCTTCTACTCCTTCATTATGAGAACCTGGATCAAAATGTTTGCTCCTAAAGAGTGTTAAAGGTGTTCCAATTTTTATTCTAAACTATTTGCCTCAAGTCTGTTAACCTGTCAGTGTGACCTAGGTGCAAACAACCACAGCTTTGAATTGATTCACCCTAATGTTCTGGATCATGTTGGCCACTCGCGGTTCAGCTTACTTCCAAGTTCTATGCCTGGACAATGAAATGTGGAACTCCTGAGACCAGCTGGAGGCCCAGCACTAGAGCAAAGACTGAGTAGAGGGGCCAGATGCATTTTGCATCTGGGTCCTCAGCTGTTGGCCAGAGGAGACAGGAATGCCACCTTCTTGCGGTCTAACATTTGACCAACCGTACCTGCACTGGTTCTTTAAAATCGCTGTCCAGTTTACTTCCACAGCATTGCAGTTATTCCATAAACCTGCAAAGTAACCCTCTTTAATGTCTTGTATCCTACACGTCTCCCCATCGGTTCCTGTGAGCTGTTGGGCACAGCGGTGGTAAATGACATTCTAGGGCAAAATCTCTCAATTTTTTTTCCATTTACTTTAAATGTTTATCGTCCAGTTAGTGACCTACTGGTCCGAGCAAACATTTTCTTTCTACTCTGTCAAGACTGCTCATAATTTTGAATTCCTTTATTAAATCTTCCCATAACCTCTGTTCAAAGGAGGGAATACCGAACTGCCTGTTTTTAATTCAATTCTGATATCATCCAAATGAACCTCTTCTTTATTTTCTCCAAGGCCTTGATGTGCTTTTATAAGCATGGTGTGCAGGGTTGTATGTTTTACTCCGGGTGAAAGCTATCCAGAGAATTGTAAAGGTGACCTCAAGGCCTCTATTTACGCAGCATTCCACGAAGTCTGTGTAACATTTCTTACATTTGGTTAACTTCTCAGAATTAACAATCAAAATTCTGCTTCATTGGGCAAATTGTGAATAATTCTCAGTCATCCAGGAGTTCCTGGAATTTTAATGTGTTGTATTCTTATAGGTTGTCTCATGTTTTCTGTAATAATTAAAGTTTTTACCAAGCATTTACTCTCTGGATCCAAAGATCCTCTGGTCAAAACTAAATCCATCTCCAGATGATTGTTGTATTTTTGCCTCCATTAATTGTTTTCAATAATACGTTTGACCCCCAAAGATAAATCCAAACCTGATATGTTTAAGAAGAACTACTGGGAAAGGATTTTATTTGCTGTTTGCTTCCTTCTGGGCATGACTCTTGTCATTAGTTAATTTGAGTATCTTGTAGCTCTCCATAAATCACTGCAGTTAGCCCCTCACCACTTTGCATCTTCCATCTGCCCAACCATTAACACTCTGTTCCCCACAAAAGTTTTGCTGTTATTTTACTCAGGCACCCCCTGCTCATGACTTTCAATGCCTTTAGAACACGGCATGGAACAGACCCTTCGGGCCACGATGTTGTGCTGATTTAGCTAATCCCTCCTACCTACAGAATGCCCATGTCCCTCCATTTTCCTCTCATTCATGTGCTCATCCAAGGCCCTCTTAAGTCCCCAATGAATGTGTCTCCACCACCCTATCAGGCAACGCATTCCAGGCATCCATCACTCTCTCAGTAAAAAAAAACTTACCCCTCACATCTGTTTTGAACCTATCCCCCTTACCTTAAATGCATTATTGGATTGCTCAATAATGGGAAAAAGATATTGCTTGTCCACCCTATCTATGCCCCTCATAATTTTATACACTTCCAACAGATCACCCCTCAGCCTCTGCCGCTCCAGAGAAAAGAGGCCAAGTTTGTCCAGCCTCTCCTGATAGCACATGCCCTCTAATCCAGGCAGCATCTGAGTAAACCTCCTCTGCACCCTCTCTAAAGCCTTGATATCCTTCCTATCGTGAGGAGACCAGAATTGCACGCAATACTCTAAATGCATCCTAACCAGACTTCTAAAGAGATGCATGATAACTTCTTGACTCCTATATTCAATACGTCGATTAATGAAAGCAAGCGTTCCATAAGCCTTCTTAACCACCCTATCTACAGTGGCATGCAAAAGTTTGGGCACCCCTGGTCAAAATTTCTGTTACTGTGAATAGCTAAGCGAGTAAAAGATGACCTGATTTCCAAAAAGCATAAAGTTAAAGATGACACATTTCTTTAATATTTCAAGCAAGATTACTTTTTTATTTACATCTTCTACAGTTTCAAAATAACAAAAAAGGAAAAGGGCCTGAAACAAAAATTTGGGCACCCTGCACGGTCAGTACTTAGTAACACCCCCTTTGGCAAGTATCACAGTTTGTAAACACTTTCTGTAGCCAGCTAAGAGTCCTTCATTTCTTGTTTGGGGGATTTTCGCCCATTCTTCCTTGCAAAAGGCTTCTGGTTCTGAGAGATTCTTGGGCTGTCTTGCATGCACTGCTCTTTTGAGGTCTTCCACAGATTTTTGATGATGTTTAGTTTGGGGGACTATGAGGGCCATGGCAAAACCTTCAGCTTGTGCCTCTTGAGGTAGTCCATAGTGGATTTTGAGGTGTGTTTAGGATCGTTATCCTGTTGTAGAAGCCATCCTCTTTTCAGACGGTAAACAGATGTTTGCTTCCAGAATTTGCTGGTATTTAATTGAATTCATTCTTCCCTCTACCAGTGAAATGTTCCCCGTGCCACTGGCTGCAACACAAGCCCAAAGCATGATTGATCCACCCCTGTTCTTAATAGTTGGAGAGGTGTTCTTTTCATGAAATTCTGCACCCTTTTTTCTCCAAACATACCTATGCTCATTGTGGCCAAAAAGTTCTATTTTAACTTCATCAGTCCACAGGACTTGTTTCCAAAATGCATCAGGCTTGTTTAGATGTTCTTTTGCAAACTTCTGACACTGAATTTTGTGGTGAGGACGCAGGAAAGGTTTTCTTATGACTCTTCCATGAAGGTCATATTTGTGCAGATGTCGCTGAACAGTAGAACAGTGCACCACCCCTCCAGAGCCTGCTAAATCTTCCTGAAGGTCTTTTGCAGTCAAATGGGGGTTTTGATTTGCCTTTCCAGCAATCCTACAAGCAGTTCTCTCGGTAAGTTTTCTTGGTCTTCCAGACCTCAACTTGACCTCCACCATTACTGTTAACTGCCATTTTTTAATTACATTACAAACTGAGGAAACGGCTACCTGAAAACGCTTTGCTATCTTCTTATAGCCTTCTCCTGCTTAGTGGGCATCATTTATTTTAATTTTCAGAGTGCTAAGCAGCTGCTTAGAGGAGCCCATGGCTACTGATTGTTGGGACAAGGTTTGAAGAGTCAGGGTATTTATAAAACTTTGAAATTTGCAGCACTTGGCCTTTCCTAACGATGACTGTGAACAAGCCATAGCCCTAACAAGCTAATGAAGGTCTGAAACCTTGGTAAAAGTTATCTGAGAGCTCAAATCTCTTGAGGTGCCCAAACCTTTGCATGGTGCTCCTTTCCTTTTTTCACTCTAAAATTATACAAAACAAAAATAATACACTAATCTTGCTTAAGATGTTGAAAAGAATATTTCATCTTTAACTTTGACTTTTGGAGATCAGTTCATCTTCTACTCACTTAACTATTCACAGTAACAGAAATTTTGACCAGGTGTGTCCAAACTTTTGCATGCCACTTTACCTGTGTAGCCACTTTCAATGAGTCACGGACTTGCACCCCAAGGTCTCTCTGCTCTTCAACACTATTAAGGGTCTTGCCCTGAAGAGTGTACTGCCTCTTGACATTAGTCCTACCAAGGAGCAACACCTCACATTTATCCGGGTTAAACTCCATCTGCCATTTCTCTGCCCACATCTGCAGCTGATCTATATCACGCCGTATCCGTCGCCAGTCTTCTACACTATTCACAACTCCACCAATCTTGGTATCGTCTGCAAACTTACTAACCCACCCATCAACATACTCATCCAGGTCATTTATGTACATCACAAACAGCAGATCCCTGCGGAACACCACAACTCAGAGGCCTCCAGCCCGAATAAGTCCCTTCAACAACCACCCTTTATCTTCTACAGGCAAGCCAGTTCTGGATCCACACAGCCAATTCTCCACTGACCCCATGCATCTGAACTTTCTTGATCAACTGATTATGTGGACCTTGTCAAATGCCTTACTGAAGTCCACTTAGATGACATCCACAGCTCTACCTTCATCAATCTCTCTCATCACCCTGTCAAAAAACTCAACCAGGTTAGTAAGACACGACTTGCCCCACACAAAGCCACGTTGGCTTTCCCTAATCAAGCCATTGGATTCCAGATGCTCGTATATCCTATCTCGAAGAATTTTCTCCAGCAAATACCCTGCAACTGATGTGAGTCTCACTGTTCTATAGTTCCCTGGAATTTCCCTTGTTCCTTTCTTAAATAGAGGAACAACATTAGCCATTCACCAGTCTTTTGGGACCTCACCCATGGTCAAAGAGGACACAAAGATACTGGTCAAGGCCCCAGCAACTTCCTCTCTTAGTAACCTGGGGTATATCCCATCGGGCCCCGGGGACTTATCCACCTTAATACTGTTTAGGAGATCTGACACTACTTCCTCATTGACCTCTAAATGTCCTAACATGTTTACACCCTCAGTTCCAATTTCTGTGTCCTGCATTTGCCTTTCCTGGGTAAATACTGAAGAGAAATACTCATTCAGAACCTCGCCCACATCCTCTGCATCCAAATATAGATTCCCTTCTTTATCCTTAAGTGGTCCTACCCTTTCCCTCGTTATCCTGTTATTCCTTACGTAGGTATAGATTGCCTTTAGATTCTCCTTAATCCTACTTGCTAAGGACCTTTCATGGCCTGTCCTGCCTTTCCTAATTCCCTTCTTGAGTTCATTTCTAGCTTCTTTATAGTCCTCACGTGCTCTGTCTGATCCTAACTTACGAAGCTCTATGTACTTATCCTTTTTCTGACTAAGTTCATTATTTCTCTGGACATCCAAGGTTCCCTTATTTTCCCATTCATGTCCTTCCTTCTAATTGGGACGTACCTATACTGTCCCCTATGTATTTGATCCTTGACCACTTTCCACATGTTCGACATGGAGTTGCCAGCAAAAAGGTTTTCCCAGTTTACTCTACCTAGTTCCTGCCTTATGCCTTCATAATTAGCCCTGCTCCAATTTAAAACCCTCCCGCTAGCCCCATACCTGTCCTTATCTATAGCTCTCCTGAAAGTTAATGAGCTGTGGTCACTGTTCCCCAATTGCTCACCCACTGATAGGTGAGTCACCTGGCTAGGCTCATTACCCAACACCAGGTCCAGAATAGCCTCTCCCCTTGCTGGATTGTCAACATATTTTTTTTATCTTAACATACTGATTTAAGAACCCCTCCTGGATACACCTAACAAATTCTGCCCCATTTAATCCCCTTGCACTAAAAAAGTCCCAATTTATATTTGGGAAGTTGAAGTCTCCCATCACCACAACCCTGTAATTATTACACATTTCTCTAATCTTTTTGCATATCCATTCCTCAATGTCCTGATGGCTGTTGGGAGGTCTATAGTACACCCCCAAGAGAGTGATTGCACCCTTCCTATTCCTGAGTTCTACCCATATAGACTCTGTATCCGAGCCCTCCATTATGTCTCCCTGGAGTGCAGCTGATATATTAACTAATTAGTATTGCAACTCCTCCCCCTCTTTTACCTCCCTCTCTATTCTTCCTAAAGCTTCAAAACCCTGGTACATCGATCACCCATTCCTGACCCTCCCTCGACCAAGTCTTTGTAATGGCCACAACATCATAGTTCCATGTACTGATCCATGCTCTTAAGTTCATCACTCTTGCCCATAATATTCCTAACATTAAAGTACAAACACTTCAAACCATTCATCCCATCACATCTGTTATCAGGAATCTGCCTAATACTACATTCCCTGACATCAGCCCTCCTGCCCATTCCCTCACTTACTGACCTGTTGTTCCGGTTCCCATCCCCCTGCGAAGCTAGTTTAAGCCTTCCCCAGTAGCATTAGCAAACCTCCCTGCCAGGATATTTGTTCCCCTCCAGTTTTTGTCTCTAGCAACACCTTTGCTTTCTCCCACTGTATTCTTTCTGCTATTTGTTTTCGTTTGAAGGCTGTTGGTGTCACTACCAGTGGTGGTTTTTGTTGCCCTTGAGGAAGCAATGAAAACCCAGCATCTTGACCTGTTGCAGTTCTTTTAATGGTTCTCCCATACGCTGATAGGTAGGGAGTTACAGGAATTTGACCTAAGTTATGTGGTGCTATGGTTCATCAGGATGAGAGGTGGTGAGAGTGGCAGTGGCACTGGCAGGGAGGAGGTTGCAGGTATGGCATTCTCTGGTCCTAATGCCCGCATTCTTCTTGGTAGTAGAGGTCATGGGTTTGGGTGCTGTTGTCATGGAAGCCTTGTTGTAGCGGTTATTACCCTGGCATGGACCTGTCTACACTCCCTCTGGATCAGATGTTTGTGTGTTTTGAGTTTGCTAATCCATCCAGTGAGAGACCTCATTGGACCACAGGACTGTTACCTCACCACCCTTGCTTTCCCAGCAAGTAGATCTGGTTAAGGTAATCAGAACAGCTGTATTTCCTCCCTTCCCCTCTTTTCCCACCCCCTCTCCCCAAATTCTCCATACCTCTTTCATGGTTAGCCGTTAGCGTAACGCTATTACAGCGCCAGCGACCTGGGTTTAAATCCAGCCACTGTCTGTAAGGAGCTTGTACGTTCTCCCCATGTTTGCGTGGGTTTCCTCCCACATTCCAAAAGACATAAAGGTTAGGAAGTTGTGGGCGTGCTATGTTGGCGCCGGAAACGTGGCAACACTTGCGGGCTGCCCCCAGAACACTCTACGCAAAAGATGCATTTCACTGTGTGTTTGGATGTACATGTGACTAATAAAGATATCCATCTCTATCTTATTAGTTTTTCTTTTATGCTTATTTCTTGCAGCAGTCTTTCCTGATCTGCAGTAATTCCAATTCTCCTAATACCATGAAGGTGTTTTATACAATTACCTTGCGTATAAAACATCTTCATGGCATCAGCCTACCTTCTCTCAGTAATATCCTCCAGCCTTGAAACCCTCTCTGATTGTTACTTAGATGGATGGCCTCCTCTCTTGCCCCTCCATTAATACTGTGTCTTCAGCAGCATTAGCTTCCTGTTCTCTTTGTTGGCCCCTCCTTTTAAGGTGGTCGTCCTATTTGCCCATCAGAATCAGGTTTATTATCACTGGCGGATGATGTGAAATTTGTTGTTTTGCAGCAGCAGTACAGTGCAAATGCATAAAAAATACTATAAACTACAAAATAAATAATTCAAAAAAAAAGGAATATCGAGATAGTATTCATGGACCATTCAGAAATTTGATGGCGTCCACCTTATCTATTCCTCTCATAATTTTAAACACCTCTGTAAGGTCGCCCCTCATTCTCCTACATTCCAAGGAATAAAGACCTAGCCTGCCCGACCTCTCCCTATAACTCAGGCACTCGAGTCCTGGCAATGTTCTCATAAATCTTCTCTGCGCTTTTTCCAGTTTAACCACGTCTTTCCTATAACAGGATGACCAAAACTGTACACAGTGCTCCTTGCAGCCTCACCAACGACTTGTATACCTGCAACATAACGTCCCAACTCCTATACTCACTGCCCTGACTGATGAAGGCCAGTGTGCTAAACACCTTTTTCACTGCCCTGTCTATCTGTAACGTTGCTTTCAACAAGCTATGCACTTGTACTCCAGGTCCCTCTGTTCCATTACACTCCCTAGTGCCCTACCATTCATAGTACAAGTCCTACTCTGGTTTGACTTTCCAAAATGCATCACCTCACACTGATCTGTACTGGATTCCGTTTGCCGTCCTTGGCCCACTTCCTCGACTGATCAAGACCCCTTGTAATCTCTGATAACCTTCTACGCTATCAATAACACCTCCTAATCTCGACTCAGCCACAAACTTGCTGATCAAGCCTTGTGCATTTGCATCCAAATCATTTATATAAGTAACGAATAACAAGGGTCCCCACACCGACCCCTGCGGCACACCACGTCACCAGCCCCTATTCTGAGAAACAACCTTCAACTATCACTCTCTGTTTCCTAATTCTGAGCCAATTTTGAATCCACCTAACTAGTTCTCCCTGGATTCCATGGGACCTAACCTTCCAGACCAGCCTACCACGCTGGACCTTGTCGAAGGCCTTGCTAAAGTCCAAATTGTTCTTCAGTTGCTTCAGCTTAAGGTCAGAAGTGCAAATGTTCACTGTTGATTAGACTATGTTGTAATCCACTCACTGCTGCTTAAGTGATAGAGCAGTCTGTGCCTGCATGCAGCAAAACCAGGCCAATATCACAAGACAAGACAAAGAAGCAGAAGTAGGCCATTCAGTCTGCTCCACTACCTCATCATGAGCTAAACTATTCCCATCTAGCTCTAATTTCTGGCCTTTTCCCCATATCCCTTGATACCTTGACTAATTAGATACCTATCAATCTCCTCCTTAAACACCCCCAATGACCGGGCCTCCACATCTGTATGTGGCAACGAATTCCATAAATCCACGACCCTCTGGCTAAAGAAATTTCTTCTCATTTCTGTTCTATAATAATCAGGCATGGGCTGATAGTTGGCAAATAACACGTACCATCTCCAACAAGAATGAATCTAACCACCTCTGTTTAACTTTAAGTGGCATTACAATCTTTGAACCTTCCCTCACCATCAATATTTTGGAGATTGAAGTTGACTAGAAGCCTAAACTGAACCAACCATTTAAATTCTGTGTAGGATGGAGGTTGGATATTTTACAGCATGAGATTCATATCCTGACCCCACAAAGCCTTTGCACCATCTACAAGACAATCAGGACTGTGAGTGAGGCACGAGACTGCAGATGCTGAAATCTGAAGCAATAAACAGGATGCTGGAGGAACTCAGCAGGTCAGGCAGCATCTGTTGTGGGACATGGACATCTGTCATTTTGGGTCGAGATCCTTCATCTGAACTGTGGATGAAGGGTCTCGGCTTGAAACATTAACTGTCCGTTTCCCTTCCTGGAAGTGTGATTGAGTTCACTTTACCTACGTGAATGAGTGTAGGTCCAATTATGGGCAAGAAATGGGAAGAGTGGGACATATGGCCCCTCTACCCTGTTTTGGCAATCAGTGGCTGATCTAATTTTGGTCTCGACTCCACTATTCCTGCCTATTCCTCATAATGCTTGATTACCCTGTAATCAGAAAAATTGGTTGACTTCAGTCTTGAATATACTCAAAGACTGATTCCACAGCTCGCTAGGGTAGATGATCCAAAGAGTCACCATGCTCTGAGGGAAGGAATTCTTCCTTATCCCATTCTTATGTGAGTGTTCCTTAATTCTGAAACTACTCCCTCTAATTCAACACTCCCCCATAAGAAGAATCGTTCTCTCAGCACCTACGTTGTCAAATCCCCTCTGTATCTTGCAAGGTCATCACTCATTCTTAATTCCAATGAGCATCAGCTCAATCTGCTCAGCCATTCCTCAATCCCAGAAATCAATCTAGTGAACCTTCTCTGAACTGCCACAATGTAAGTATATCCTTTTTGAAATAAGGAAGCAAAAACTATTTACAGTAGTCTAGGTGCCAACAACAATTGTGCCAAAACCTCACTGCCTTACACCCACCCCTTGTGCAATAAATTCCAACATCCCATTTGCCTTCCCTATTTACTGGATGTACTATTACGCTAACTTTCTGTGTTTCATCTTTGAGGAAATGATTACACTGGGGCGGTTATAAAAACTTTATTTATACAGCACGGTAACAGGCCCTTCTGGCCCAACGAGCCAGCGCCACCCAATTATGCTCATGTTAATCTACTAACCCGTACGTCTTTGGAATGTGGGAGGAAACCGGAGCACCCGGAGGAAACCCACGCAGTCATGGGGAGAACGTACAAACTCCTTACAGATGGCAGTGGGAATTGAACACCGATCGCTGGCGCTGTAATAGCATTACACTAACCGCTATGCTCCAGGATGTTGCCTGGGATGGAGTGTTTCAGCTATAAGGAGAGACTGGATAGAATGGATTTGTTTTCTTCAGTGCAAAGAAAGTTGAGGAGAACCTGAATGAGGTTTATAAACTTGTGGGGCATAGATGCTGGAGATTCTTCTGAGCAGAGGAGACTGTAACCAGGGAATTTAAGTTTAATGTAGAGGATTAGAGGGAATTTGAAGAATTTTTTTCACCTAGAAGATGGTTGAAATCTGGAACATGCAGCTGCTTGAGGATGGTGGAGGCAGTCCTCACCACATTTTGGAAATATTTAGATGAACACAGGAGATGCTGTGTCAGAAAAGGCTGCAGGCCGAGCTCTGGAATGGGATTAGATCAGATTAGTTTATTGTCATATACACCAGGGTGCAGTGAAATTCCTTGTTCATATGAAGCTCATGGAGTAAACAGTACACATGATAATAAATACAATGACGAGTGCAAAACAGCAGAATGGTGCAAAGATTGTAGTGCATAAAGAATACTAAAGTGACAATAACGGAATAACCGAGAGAGGTAGAGTTAAGGGTATGGGAATGTGACAGCACTACCAGGAAGGGGATGTGAAAGTGGTGATTGGTTCAGGAGTCTGATAGCAATGGGGAAGAAGCCGTTAAATCCATCTTCATGGTATGTTGCTTCAGGAAGGCTAGTAGTATCGTCAAGGATGCCTGTCACCCTGGCCGTTCCCTTTTCTCTCTTCTACCTTCTGGCTTGAATGCAGAACTTGGATTCTTTAAGTTTACACTGTCATTTCTACATTGCAGTGTGTTGCCTGCTAAAGGCATATTTGCTGCAATTTTTTTACTCTGGCAATGAGATTTTAAAATATATGATTGGATAGTGAGATTTTAGCTGGTGGTTTTATTTGACTGTGTTGCTTAAATCCTTCAAATTTTCTATCCAACAATATCAACATTCAAAGGACAGTTGGATAAGTACGTGGATGGAACTGTATGTAGCTATAGCATTGGATTAATTTGTTAGCTCTACCATTGGACGACCATTAAAACTACTGTGTCTGTCACCTTCTGTATTTAGAATGATACTTAAGTGTATCATGATTCACTCTGAACTCCAAATTATTGGTTTGGTTTCTTGCATTACCCACCCTGTGCTATTATGTGTTACACCAAAAATCCCTGTGAAGTCTAAACCATTTGTAAAGGTTTTGCAATCTGCTGTATTATTAATGTCTTCTTTATTATTTATACTGCTTTTCACCCTTCCCTTTTTCCAAATCATTAGCTTGCTGTTGCTTTTGATGCAGCTCCAAACTGTTATGTCAAAGTATCATAGCCAGGCTCATTTTGTTTTAAAGTGGGGCTTTTAATAAGAATTTGGAAGACCTTTGTACAAGTACACCACTGCATTTCCTTAATGAACTTCCATTGCAACAGGCAGTTTGAAGCTTATCTCGAAGTACATGCTTAATACATTTCATTACTAAATGTATAATGGCATCACGTGACCTATTTTGTAACAATACATTTATAGTATTTTAGCAGGCTATTTGAATGTCTTATAATTATGATCCTTTTGGTACATAGCCAATGAATTGATAGGTTTAACTTTACATTTGTTCAGGTAAAATAGAACACTGGAGGTAATGAAATAGAAAATCCTTAAACAGGTCAGGCAGCATCTATGGAGAGAGAACCCTTCAACTCAATGATCTTTCATGATAACTGGAAAAGTAAGACGTAAGACGAGTGTGTTTTAGGTTGCGGGGGGTGGGGGGGGGTTTGTGGAGTGGGTGGAGAGAACAAGGGAATGTCTTTGCCGGGGCCGATGGTGCCTAGGTGATGCATGCTGTTGATGCCATCTTAGAGGGATGATGAATACTTGTATAACTGAGTTGTCTGGAGGACTGTTGGTACAAAGATGAGTAGAGTCAGTAGACAGGAAAACAAAGCAATGCTGGAACTGTAAGCTGCAGAACACAGCAATTTCTGGAAAACTAATGCTGGAAATACTCAGCAAATCAGGCAGCATCTAGGGAGAGAGAAACTGAGCCAACATCACACATTAATGACTTGCATCAGAATTGGCCTGTTCTGACCAGGAAAGGCTGATAACCTGAGATTGTTGAATTTGTTGAGGGCTGCAACATGCCTAGTCGGAAGATGAAGTGATGTTCCTTGTGCTTGTAGTAGACTTTGCTGGAGCAACCAAGAAGGGTTAAGGGACAGGGATCGGAATGGGATGGAGAATTAAAGTGACAGATGATTGAAAGCTAAGGTGCAGCCTTATGGACTGAATGGAGGTATTCTGTAAAGCAGTCATTCAGTCACTGTTTGGGTTCTCCATTTTTGAGGAGAGCACATCGTGAGCACTGAATGCTGTACCCCAAACTGGAAAAAGTGCAAGTGAATTACTGCTTCACCTGGAGATCTCTTTGGGTAGTGGGAAGGGAAGAGATCAAAGTGCAGATGTTGCAGCGCATGTGGTTGCATTGGAAAGTGTCATGAGAAGGAAAGTGATGAAGATGGAAGCAAGGACCAAGTGGGGAATGCTGAAAGGAGAAGGGAAGATGTTTGGTGGTAGAATCTCTTTGAGTGTGATGGAAATTATGGAGGATGATCCCTTGATTGTGGAGGCAGGCTGGGTGGAAGCTAAGGTGGAGGGGCATTTTCTTCTTGCTGTGGGTGGGAGGAGTGAGGATGAGAGCGGAACGGTGAGAAATAGAGATCTGGCTGCCTCACAGTTCCAGTGACGCATGGTGTCTGTGTGGAGTTTGCACCTTCTCCCTGTGACCACGTGGATTTCCTCTGAGTGCTCCTGTTCTCTCCCACATCCCAAAAATGTCCTGGTTGGTAGAGTAATTGATCGTTGTAAATTGTCTCTAGTTTGTAAGTGAGGGGTAGGATCTCGGGGGGAGTTGATGGGAATGAGGAGAGTATAAAATGGGTTCGGCTAGGATTAGTGTAAAAATAGATGCTTGATGGTTAGTGCGGACTTGGTGAGCTAAAGGGCCTGATTTTTTTCTTGATGGTTGGTTAGTTTATTTTTGTCATGTCCCGAGATGCAGTGAAAAGCTTTTGTGTGCGTGCCATCCAGACAGATCACTCCGTACATAAGAACATTGAGGTAGCACAGAAGGAAAGATAAACAAAAGAATGCAGAATATAGTGTTACAGTTACAAGTACAGTGCAGGTAAACAAATTAAGTGTAAGGCCCATGATGAGGTAGATTGGGAGATCAAGAGTTCATCTTTATTGTATAAATGTGCTGCCCGAGACTACAAGAAATTGCAGAGTTGTGGACATGTCTCAGTCCCTTCATGAAAACCAGCCTTTACCATTGGGTCTTTACTTCCTGCTACCTTGGAAAAGCAGTCAACATAATCAAGGACTCCTCCCACCTACCCCACCTCACCCCCCATTGGGCAGAAGATACAAAGACCTGAAAATGCACCTGCAGGTTCAAGGACAGCTTCTACCCTGCTGTTATAAAACTATTGAATGGACCTCTTTTATGTTAAAGATGAACTCCTGACCTCACAACCTACCTTGTCATGGCCCTTGCACCTTATTGTCTACCTGCACTGCACTTTCTCTGTAACTATAACTGTAACACTATATTCTGCAGTCTGTTATTGCTTTTCTATTGTACTAACGTTTTGAAATGATCTGTATGGATAGCTTGCAAAACTTTTTCACTGTATCTCGGTACATGTGACAATAATAAACCAATTCCAGTAATAATCCAATTCCAATAAGAGGTCCATTTCAAGAGTCTTTTAATAGTGGAATAAAAGCTGTCCTTGAGTCTGGTGGTACAAGCTCTCAAGCTTTTGTGTGTTCTACCCAATGGAATGGGGGAGAAGAGAGTGTGACCGGGGTGGGAGGGTATTGGTATTGATTTATTATTGTCACCTGTACTGAGGTACAGTGAAAAACTTGTCTTGCATACCGATCGTACAGGTCAATTATTGATTATGATTTCATAGGGGTCCTTGATTATGTTGGCTGTTTCCCAAGGCAGTGGGAAGGATAGACAGAATCAATGGATGGGACGCTGCTTTGTGTGATGGACTGGGCTGTGTTCACAACTCTGCAATTTCTTGCGGTCTTGGGCAGAGCAGTTGCCGTACCAAGCCGTGATGTATCTGGAGCGGATGCTTTCTATGGTGCATCAGTAAAAGCTGGTGAGGGTCATTGGGGACATGCCAAATTTCCTTAGCCTCCTGAGGAAGTAGAGGCGCTGGTGTTTTCTCTTCGCCATGGCGTCTACCTGGCTGGACCAGGACAAATTTTTGGTTATATTTACAACTTGGAGCTCTCAACCGTTTCCATCTCAGCACCATTGATACAGGTAGGAGCGTGCACACCGCCCTGCTTCCTGAAGTCAGTGACCAGCTCTTTTGTTGATATTGAGGGAGTGGTTGATGTCTTGACACCATGCCACTATGCTCTGTATCTCTTTCCTGTACTCTGTCTCGTCATTGTTTGATATCCATCTCACTACGGTGGTGTCATCTGCAAATTTGTAAATGGAGTTGGAGCAGAATCTGGCCATGTAGTTGTATATGTATAGGGAGTAAAGCAAGGGGCTGAGGATGCAGCCTTGTGGGGCACCAGTGTTGAGGATAATTGTGGAAGAGTTGTTGCTTCCCATCCTTGCTAATTGTGATCTGTTGGTCAGGAAGTCAAGGATCCAGTTGCAGACGGGGGGTGCTGAGTCCTCTTTCTAGGAATTTGGAGATGAGTTTGTTCAGACTTATTGTATAAAATGTGGAGCCGTAGTCAATAAATGGGAGTCTGGCGTAGGTGAATTTGTTATCCAGATGTTCCTGAGATGAGCGTAGGGTCAGGGAGATGGCGTCCACCGTGGACTTTGTTTGGCAGTAGGCGAATTGTAGTGGGCAGTGGGCCTTGATTGCCTGGAAGGCTGGAGTTGATGTGTGCCATGAACAGCCTCTCAAAGCATTTCATGGTGGTGGATGTCACAACCATGGGGCAGAATCAGATTCAGATTTATTATCACTGGCATATGATGTGAAATGTGTTGTTTTGCAGCAACAGTACAGTGCAAAGACACATAATCTATAAATTAGAAAAATAAATAAATAGTGCAAAAAAAAGAAATAAAGAGGTAGTGTTCATGGGTTCATCGATTGTTCAGAAATCTGATGGCGGAGGGGAAGAAGCTGTTTCTGAATCATTGAGTGTGGGTCTTCAGGCTCTTACCTCCTCCCCGATGGTAGTAATGAGAAGAGGGCATGTCCAGATGGTGAGGGTCCTTAATGATAGATCCTTGAGCTAGTAGTCATTAAGGCACGTTACGTTATTTATCTTTGGCACTGGGATGATCATGGTCTTCTTAAAGCAGGTGGGAACCTCAGATTGGAGTAGGGAGAGGTTAAAGATATCTGCAAATACTCCTGCCAGCTAATCACGGCCAGGGACTCTATCCGGGCTGGTTGCTTTCTACAGGTTAATTCTCAGGAAGGCTGACCTGATGTCTGTGATGGGGACCAGTGCATCAGAGGCTGTTGGGGTGGGTGGTGTCATTAAGCTTCTGCTTGAAACCTGCATAGGATGCATTCAGCTGATCGGGTTGGGATGCATTGTTGCCAGCGATACTACCTGACTTTGTTTTGTAGCCTGTGGTTACACTTGTTAGCACAGTGGTGCAGCAGTTAGTGCTGCTACTTCGCAGCTCTAGTGACCTGGGTTCAATCCTGACCTCTGGTGCTGTCTGTGTGGTGTTTGTACCTCTTTCCTGTGACCACACATTTTCCCTGAGTGCTCCCACATCCCAAAGATGTGATGGTTAGTAGGTTAATTGGCTGTTGTAAATAAGCCCTGGTGTATGTGGGTATTAGGAGAATCTTGGGGCATTTGGTAAACTGGTGAATTGGTTTATTAAGTGAAAAAAATTACAGTGAAAAACTTTGTTTTGCATGCCATCCATACAGATCATTTCATCACATCAGTATATTGAGGCAGTACAAGGGGAAAAACAATAACAGAATGCAGAATAAAGTGTTACAGTTCAATGCCTTTTATGCACACTTTGAAGGGGAGCATAACACTACACCTGTGCGAATCCCCACAGCATCTGGTGACTCTGTGATATCTGTCTCCGAGGCCAATGTCAGAACATCCTTCAAGAGGGTGAACCCTCGCAAAGTGTCAGGCCCCAATGGCGTATCTGGCAGGTTACTGAAAATCTGTGCCGACCAACTGGCTGGAGTGTTGAAGAACATTTTCAACCTCTCACTGCTGTAGTTGGAGGTTCCAACCTGCTTCAAAAAGGCATCAATCATACCGGTGCCCAAAAAGAGCAGGGTGAGCTGCCTCAACGAGTATTGCCCTCTAGCACTCAAATCTGCTGTGATGAGGTGCTTTGAGAGGTTGGTCATGGCTAGAATTAACTCCTGCCTGAGCAAGGACCTGGACCTGCTGCAGTTTGCCTACCACCACAACAGGTCTACAGCAGACGCAATCTCACTGGCTCTCCACTCTGCTTTGGAGCACCTATACAACAGCAAAACATACGTCAGGCTGCTGTTTATCGATTACAGCTCAGCATTCAACACCATTATCCCCTCAGTACTAGCCAACAAGCTTCAAAACCTTGGCTTCTGTACCTCCTTCTAACTGGATCCTCAACTTCCTTATCAGGAGACCACAGTCAGTGCGGATCAGTAGTAACATCCTCCTCGCTGACAGTCAGCACAGGTGCACCTCAAGGATGCATGCTTAGCCCACTGCTCTACTCTCTCTACACTCATTACTGTGTGGCTAGGCACAGCTCAAATGCCATCTATAAATTTGCATGCGACACCACTGTTGTTGGCAGAATCTCAGATGGCGATGAGGCGGTGTACAGGAGTGAGATAGGTCGGCTGGTTGAGTGGTGTCACAACAACAACCTTGCACTCAACATTAGTAAGACCAAGGAACTGATTGTAGACTTCAGGAAGGGGAAGTCAGGAGAACACACACCAGTCTTCATTGAGGGGTCAGCGGTGGAAGGTTGAGTGGCTTCAAGATCCTGGGCGTCAACAAATCAGAGGATTTATCTTGGCCCCAACACATTGATGCAATCATGAAGAAGGCACGCCAGCAGCTTTACTTCATTAGGAGTTTGAGGAGATTTGGTATGTCACCAAAGACACTTTGCAAATTTCCACAGATATACGGAAGAGAGCATTCTGACTGGTTGCATCACCAGCTGGTATGGAGACTCCAATGTGCAGGATTGAATGAGGCTGCAGAGGTTTGTAGGCTCAGCTAGGTCCATCACGGGCACAACCCTCACTGCTGTTGAGGTCATCTTCAAGAAGCAGTGCCTCAAGAAGATGGCATACATCATTAAGGTTCCTCACCACCTGGCACATGCCCTCTTCACATTACTACCATTGGGGAGGATAAGATAAGATAAGATATTTATTTATTAGTCACATGTACATTGAGACACACAGTGAAATGCATCTTTTTGCGTTACTGAGAATGTGCTGGGGGCAGGAGCCTAAAGACCTACACTCAACGTTTCAGGGATAGTTTCTTCCCCTCCTCCATCAAATTTTTGAACGGTCCATGAACTCTACCTCATTATTCCCCTTTTGCACTATTTAGGCAGTGTAGTGGTTAGCGTAACGCTTCACAGCATCAGTGACCCGGGTTCAATTCCAGCCGTTGTCTGTAAGGAGTTTGTACGTTCTCCCCGTGTCTGCGTGGGTTTCCTCCGGTTGCTCCGGTTTCCTCCCACATTCCGAAGACCTACAGGTTAGGAAGTTGTGGGCGTGCTATGTTGGCGCCAGAAGCGTGGCGACACCTGTGGGCTGCCCCCAGCACACTCTATGCAAAAGATGCATTTCGCTATGTGTTTCGATGTACGTGTGACTAATAAATCTTGTCTTGTTTTATTTTTGTAACTTATAGTAATTTTTATGTCTTGCACTGTACTGCTGCCACAAAAACAAATTTCATGACATAGGTCAGTGATAATAAACCTGATTCTGATACGGTTACAGAGAAAGTGCAGTGCAGGCAGACAATAAGGTGCAAGGTCATAACGAGGTATATTGCGAGGTCAAGAGTCCATCTTATTGTACAAGAGGTCTGTTCAATAGTCTTATTATGGCAGGATAGAAGCTTTCCTTGAGCCTGGTGGTATGTGCTTTCAGGCTTTTGTATCTTGCTCGGTATGAGAGAGATAATAGATTACAGGTGAGTAAGTATGGGAATGGGATTGATGGGATTGCAGTGAGAGCCGGCATAGACTCTGGGCCAAATGGCAGCCTCCTATGTCATAAGAAATTTGAAAAATGCATGAGATTTAGTTCACTAGATCTGTGTGTAGCCCACCGGATTAGTATGCTATTGATGAGAAAGCCCAGCACCGATATGTCATATTAGTAGTGCAGATACAATCCAGAATAATCCCGTTGGAAACCCTGTTAACAACAGCCAGCAGACATGACATTATTTAGTGGGTATTGCAAAGGAAAGAATTGTTGTCACTTTGAAGTCAAATGTAATTTTTAAGCTTGGTTATGTATTTATTACAGAAAGAAAAATATCCATGACATTTTTTGTGATTCTGCCTTCTCTGCTCCTTCCTGGGCCATAATCTCTAGGGACACTCATTCATTTCTTTATTATCTACAGTTTTGGCAATCTCATTAGTCCCATGCCCTGCTGTCCATGCTTTGTAACTTGAATTTATCTAAAATTCGGCTGCCTGTGTCCAAACTAGAATCATTCACGTCACCTGTAACCCTGTGACTGCTGGGCTGCAGTAGCTCCCTGTTCAGTAATACATAGGACAGAGAACGGTACAGCACAGGAACAGGCCCTTTGGCCCACTGAACACAATGCCGAATTAAACTCTCTTCTGCTGGTACGTGCTCCATATCCCTCCATTCCCTTCACATTCTACCTAACGGCCTCTTAAATATCATTATTGTATGTGCTTCCGACATTCCCCCTGGCAGCTCGTTCCAGGTAGCTACCACCCTCTTTGTAAAAACTTGCCCCATGCATCACCTTTGAACATTGCCCCTCCCACCTTAAATGCATGCCCTCCAGTACTTAACATTTCTACCCTGGGGAAAACGCTTATAAGATTATAAGAGGCATAGATAGAGTAGACAGTCAGAATCTATCAGGTCTCCCCTCAGCATCCGATGCTCCAGAGAGAACAACCCAAGTTTGTCCAACCTCTCCTCACAGCTCGTACCCTTTAATCCAGGCAGCATCCTAGTAAACCTCTGCTGCGCCTTCTCCAAAGCCTCCACATCCTTCCTGTAATCGGGTGATCAGAATTGAATACATTACTCCAAGTGCTGCCGAACCAAAGTTATATATAGCTGCTATGTATAAGACTTCCTGACTGTTCTACTCAATGCCCCAACCAATGAAGGCAAGCATGTCATATGCCTTCTTTACCACCCTATCTACTTCCGTGACCACTTTCAGGGAGCTGTAGACTTGGACCTCAAGATCCCTCTGTACATCAATGCTGATAATGGTCCTGCAATTAACTGTATCCTTTGCCCTTATGTTAGACCTCCCAAAGTATAACACCTCACACTTGCTTAGATTAAATTCAATCTGCCATTTCTCCACCCATATCTGTAACTGATCTATATTCTGCTATATCCTTTGACAGTCTTCTACACTGTTCACAACTCCACCAATCTTTGTGTCATCTGCAAACTTACTAACCCACCCATATACATTCTCATCCAAGTCATTTGTATTTATCACAAACAACAGAGGCCCCAGCAACAATCACTGCAGAACGCCACTGGTCGTGGAACTCCAGCCAGAATAAAACCCACCACTACCCTGTCTTCTTTAGGCAAGCCAATTCTGAATCCAAAAACCCCAACTTGAAAATTCTCAAATGTGGTCATATCCATCCACCTTGCATCTCATCACCCTGTGATCTCCTGCAATCTTCTGAGAGCTGAGAGTCTCAATTCTAGACTCTGGTGCATCACAGGTTTTAAACACTCCAATCCATTAACTAATTGGTGCTGATTACATATCCACCGTATCTTCATTTGTCCAGTGTCTGTCTGGAACTCTCTCTATAAGCATCTCCATCACAGTCTTCTCCTTTAAGATGTAACTGCCAAGCTGCTTCTCATCTGTCGTAATACCTTAGCATGTGTCTCATCAGTTTTTGTCTCCACATCCCCATGAAATGCCTTGGGATGTCTCATTACATTCTGTAAACTCAACCTGCTCAACGATTGTCTGCAGATCAGTTGGTATCAAAACATTTGTGTTGAGAAGACCCTATTGATGTTGGAAGACTAGCACACTGAGAGATTGATGGGTGTATTTGCCATCAGAGTTACTCTGATCATCTGAAGACTGTTGATAGGGAGGTATAGAGGAATGGAAATGTAACATGCATATTTGAAGGAAAGGGTCGTGAGGGGGTGCGCATTTAGAAACGTAGAAAACCTACAGCATAATACAGGCCCTTCGGCCTATAAAGCTGCGCCGAACACGTCCTTACCTTAGAAATTACAAGGCTTACCTATAGCCCTCTATTTTTCTAAGCTCCATGTACCTATCCAAAAGTCTCTTAAAAGACCCTATCGTATCCGCCTCCACCACCGTTGCCGGCAGCCCATTCCACGCACTCACCACTCTGAGTAAAAAACTTACCCCTGACATCTCCTCTGTACCTACTCCCCAGCACGTTAAACCTTTGTCCTCTTGTGGCAACCATTTCAACCATGGGAAAAAGCCTCTGACTATCCACACGATCAATGCCTCTCATCATCTTATACACCTCTATCAGGTCACCCCTCATCCTCCGTCGCTCCAAGGAGAAAAGGCCGAGTTCACTCAACCTGTTTTCATAAGGCACGCTCCCCAATCCAGGCAACATCCTTGTAAATCTCCTCTGCACCCTTTCTATGGCTTTCACATCCTTCTTGTAGTGAGGTGACCAGAACTGAGCACAGTACTCCAAGTGGGGTCTGACCAGGGTCCTGTATAGCTGCAACATTACCTGTCGGCTCCTAAACTCAATTCCATGATTGATGAAGGACAATACACCGTATGCCTTCTTAACCACAGTCAATCTGTGCAGTCCAATTTGTCCAATGTGCTTTGAAGTTCTGAATGGCAGGAAGCTGTCCACTGTAAAGAAGCCAGGAGGGAGTAACCCAGTACAGAGAATGGATGATGTGACGATGCTTACAATCTTAAGTATGATTATGATGTTTTAGTTTAGATCTGTGATAAAAATCACAAAGCCTGATTGTTCTAAGTTCTAAAGTTAATTAGTGGTTGGTGAGGAAAGTTTGCAGAAATTGTAACTTTGCTGCTTCAGATTGAAGTCAGCAGGCTGGACGTAATTGGCCACTATCTGAGACACAAAAAATTCTGCAGATGCTGGATGTATCTGGAGTAATATATAAAAAGTGCTGGAGGAACTCAGCAGGTCAGGCAGCATCCGTGGAGGGAAATAAACAGTCAACGTCTCGGGCCGAGACCCTTCATCAGGACAGATAGTGTATATCGGCCACTGTCTGAAATGTGATATCAGAGATACAGGCAACCTTTGCGTTATAGCTGTTCAGGTAATGAAAATTCGTCCCTGCAGAATTCACAAATCACTACCCAAAAATTTGAGATACAGAATAAAATTCACTCTTATGGAATTTATGTTGGGGAAAATAAATAAATACAAAATGCAAAAGAAACAATAAATTTTGTCGATTTTTATTTTCAGTCTCAATACTGTGGGGCATTAAGACTTGGCTATGACGTTGCCGTTGGCAGTCACAGCCGAGACCCTCCTCTGCCACGCCCCCTCCAGCCCAAGGACATGTGAACAAACATCTTGGAGTGCAGCACTGCCGTATTCTTCATCTGCACAGCACTTTCTCTGATGTGTGGCATTGTGGGGAGGTGCATTAGCCATTGCCAGCTCCTTAAAGTATTCCCTTTGGCCTTTTCTCCATTTTCACTAAGTCATCATGCTTTAACCCATCACCCCTCTGAACTCCTCTTACACCACCATGAACCCCGATCCTCAAATCCCATACTTTTCCTTACAGAAACCAGCCTCTCCTCCATGTCTATACTTCTTGCTGGCTCGGTAAAGCAGCCAGCATAATCAAAGACCCCACCCACCCCAGACATTCTCTCTTCTGTCCCCTCCCATTGGGCAGAAGGTACAAAAGCCTGAAAGCACCTATCACCGGGCTCAAGGACAGCTTCTGTCCTGCTGTTATAAGACTATTGAACGATTCCCTAGTACGACAAGGATTCTAGACCTTACAATCTACCTCGTTGTGACCTTGCGCCTTATTGTCTACCTGCATTGCACTTTCTCTGTAGCTGTTAAACTTTACTCTGTATTCTATAGTGTTTTACCTTGTACTGCCTCAATGCACTGTGTAATGAATTGATCTATATGAACAGTATGCAAGATGTTTTTTTACTGTACCTCTGTGCAAGTGACAATAATAAATCAATTCCAATTTCAATATACTGATATCCCCACTTCCTAATCCACGACCCTTGCATGCCAGAGGAAATGCCTCGCAGATGAATAATGCGGCAGTGCTGCACTCTGAGATGTTTGTTCATATGTCCTCAGACTGGAGAGGACATGACAAAGGAGGGACTCAGCTGCCAACCCAATTGATGTGGTGATGTCATATCCAAATCTTGTTTCCCCACAGTAGTGGGTAACTAAAAATAAAAGTTGGCCAAATTGTTGTTTCTTTCGCACAAGCCTTATCCATCTCAAGTCTAATATTGGTCTCAGCTGTTAAGTAACGGCTGTGGGTCACTGTGCCATGCTAAAATATGGCTTAAAATGAGAGAAAAACATCCTGCAGGAATGCATCTCTGCTTATAACATGGGATTCAATGGGAAAAGGGAGTTCATGTTACAGAAAATCGCGATACAGGAGGTTTTCATGGAAAGCAACCCCTTTGTAACATGGTGTTCTCCTGTACTGAAAACTCACAAAAAGATCTAGATTGTAAGGCGGATGCCTGATATTGTCAAACAGTATTCCAAGTTAATCATAGATAGTGCTGCTAAGGGAAGATTTTTAAAAAATTACCAGTTGTCCTAGCTGCAATTTTTTTTCAAGCTTTCATATAATCCTTCATCTTGATTGTACCAAATTCCTTTCATCCCTGTGTTCACCAGCCTATATTGGCTCTTGGTTAAGCAGTTCTAGTTTTGAAAATTATCCTCCCTGTTTTTTTTAAGTCCATCCATGGTCTCTCCTTTCCCTGTGTCTCTGACTCTGACAACAACGTCCCTTTAAGATAGAGCATAATGGTGTGTGTGTTGGCGTGGTTACATCAACAGAAGATAAAGGACGTTGTTGTCGGAGTCAGAGAGAAAGGACAATGCTGCTCCATTTCTGACCACTCAATTATTGCCTATAATTGCTTCACCATTTTAAAGAAAGATCTGTATTTCTATGCCGTCTTTCAAGGCCCCTGTTTCTATCAAAGCACTTTGTAGTCAGTGAAGTACCTTTTGAAGTATAGTCACTAAAAGCTAGCATTTGCAGATCCTGGAAACCTGAAATAAAAACAGAAAATGCTTGAAATACTCAGCTGGTCAGGCAGCATCTGTTGTAGTGCTGTCTCAAGAAGGCAACATCTGTCATCGGAGATCCCCACCATCTGGGCCATGCCATCTTCTCACTGCTACCATCAGGCAGGAGCTACAGCAGCCTGAAGTCCCACACCACCAGGTTCAAGAACAGCTTCTTCCCTTCAACCATTCGTTTCTTGAACCAACCAGCAAAACCCTCATCACTACCTCAGTATAATCACTTTGATCAATTTGCCCTATAATGGACTTTGTTTTTTTTTATTCTAGTTGTGTTCTTTCTTGTAAAAATTGTGTACAACTTGTGTTTAATTTATGCTTTTCTTGTGAATGCTGCTTATCTGATGCTATGTGCCTGTGATGCTGCTGCAGGTAAGTTTTTCATTGCACCTGTGCACACATGGACATGCATGTGACAATAAACTTGACTTTGACTTTTGAAAGTAAGAGAATTAACAGTTCGGGTTGATGTCCTTTCGTCAGAAGTGTAGTCACTGTTGTAATACAAGTAACACTGGCTGATAAACAGTCTGCTGGAGGAACTCAGCGGGTCAAACAGCATCTGTGAGAGGAAAGGAATTGTCAACGTTTTGGGTTGAAACCCTGCATCAGGTTCAGATGCTTCTTGATCCTTGATCCTGAGTTTCTCCAGCAGGTAGGTTGTTCCTCCAGATTCCAACATCTGAGGTCTCTTGTGTCAACACTGAGAGACCTGAAAGCTATCTTCAACCAAATGTTTGGTCATCTCTCCAAATATCTCCTTATATTGGCTCAATGCCACATTTTGGCTGACATTTTGGTGACGTGTCATATTACTATATTTTTGTTGCTGTATATAAGCAAAATGTCTGACAGATTGGGATGTTCTTCATTGTGCGTCTACCATTCAAAGCAGCTTCCGGGTTTAAACTAGTTTTTGTTTAAATCTGACTCTTGTGATGTTTTAGGAGCTATGATTGTGGAGTACTTATATTGGATTCAATCCTGTACATCGTTTCAGAATGTATTGTGCTTTGTGGTAAATTATGATCCTGTTACTATGTCACAGGCAGTTTCGTAATATTCCTGGCCTCCTCCAGGTGGCTACCGAGGCAATAAATGAGTATTTCAAGTGGGACAAAGCATGTTCTTGTTAGAGAGAGAGACCTGAAGTGCAGAGCTTGGGCATTCAAACCTCTGCATTTATTTCAACATTCATTGCTTTCAACAAAGAAAACATTACTTTAAATGACTGTCATATTGTAATCCTTCCCAGTTCCCCACTGTTTATTATTTCCAGTCAATGATTTAACTGATCAGGCTGACAGATTTAAGATTAATAAATTAGAAATTCTATTGCATGGGATTCTAGGGTTTTAACTGGTGTCTTGGGAATTGCATTAAGTCCATCTACAATTATGGTTGGTAAAGCTCAGAAACTTAAAAAAAAATCACTGAGAGATACTACACTGTCTTTTGGATGAAGTGTTAACTTGACTTCTTCCTTCCTGAGGTTTAAAAAACCCATGGCAAGTTCTTGCCAAGCTCATGGGTTTATTATCTACTTATTCTCCTGTTGCTGTTATGGTCCTAGCTGTCTCTGCACTTTCTCTGTAACTGTACACTTTATTCTGCATTTTGTTTTTGCTTTTCCCTTGTACTACTTCAGTGTACTAATTGACGAAATGATCTGTATGGATGTCATGCAAAACAAACCAATTTATAATAACAAACAAATAATAAACCAACTTACCAATTCAGTTTTGCGTTTTCTAAATTGCAATAGCAAGCCAACTTCAAAAGATGCACTATTGACATTTTTTGGTTGTGTAACCTGACGGCGTAAGTATAAATGTAACCTTCTGCCACCTCTCGTTGTCCAGCTGTTCCTTTCTTTCCAATCTGCTGTTACCGTACTCCCTGGTGTCCTCCCCTTTCTGCTTCCCCACCAGAAGAACAATCCTAACCTTTCTGGTCTCTCTTCAGACAGAACTGTCTTTGTAGCACAATACTGAGGTCTAACCTGACATTTGCTTTTATATACATTGTGTATATTTATAATCTCAAGTAACCCATGTGCATTTTTTCTGTTAGCTTGATGCTTTATTTTATAGATTTTCTGCTTTTGTAACATCAATGGATCTTTCTTCATCCATGCTTTTAAATATTATTTACAATTTACTGTCTTTACTTACACCTTCCCCCAAATGTGCATCACTTCACAGTTGTCTGCTTTGAACTCTGTCCATTTCAGTATTCTGTCATTCTGAAGACCATGAACTATCTTCTTCACTATGAACTACCTTGCTAGGTTTTGCCATATGCAAACTTTTAAAAGGCTGCTTCCTGCACCCAAACCTGGGCCATTTTATAAATATTGGAAGGAGTAGTGGTCTAGAAACTGGGGGAAAAAAAAACAAACCTTGTCCTCTTGTCTTAAGGCCAGTTCTGTATCTAGCCATTTTAGCTCAATAATTTAATTTGAACCACATTCTTCAATGTCACACTATGTGCTGTGTGCTCGTGAGACCAATGTAAAAGAAATTGCTTGCGGTGCCATCGCAGAACCTGAATGAGCAATGATATCTTCTGGTTGCTATTAAGTGTTCATTTTTTTTCAACAGGCCTATGGGGTAAGGATGAGGCAATGGGGCTAAATCGAAAACACTTAATTAAAGAGTACCACAAATGCAGTGGGGTGAAAGACCATTTTCTGCTGTACTGATCATGTTTTTCATAACCGCTCATTCTCTTCAACGCATAATTTTTTTTGTTCACATCCTTATTAATGTTTCTAGGATATGTTGTTAATTGTAAGTCATTTTTTTGTGGAAAAATTGTGTATCTCCTGATTTTCTCAATGGGTGGAACAGTTGATGGGCACATTTTGAATATTTCATTTCCAGTTCAATCTCGGCTACTAATGACACAAAGAAGAAATGCTTGACAGATGGCTATAGAAGCAGCTGGTAGCTTGCTGGTGAGGGAGGGAAAGAGGGAGGAAGAAATCTCGGTGCATCTGATGTTAAATTACACCATCTTCCTCTCTGCTCAGAGTAATTGCAGTCACAAATGCAGAACAAAGGAGGCCAGTGGTGGGGTGTTCCAGACGTCAGAACCTACACAGCAGCACACTTCCAAGGCAGCAACTGCCAGAGGAGTGATTGAAATTTGCAGCTTAACTCGCCCATGATTTTAATGTCTGTACAGAAAGGTTACCTTGTGAATCAGGCAGCTCGGGAACTGAAAGCTCTGAAGGCGGCTAAACGATGCAGTGGTTTGCTGCAGGGCTCCCGAAGCTCATAAATAAGGCAGGGAAATGATGAGTATGATCACGGAGATGCCGAGATTCAAAAGTGATGCCCAAAGATGCTGCAAGTGCTGCATTCTTCCCACAAGTACGACTGTACTGGGTTTTACACTGGTCCTGCATTCAGAAATCTTTTTCCTGCTGTTTTGTTCCACTGGCATCAAGGTATGTGCAATTATTTGTAGAAGGAAATATTGTCTAATATTGATTTGAAATGGGGAAATAAAACTTGGATGCTATTCCTATGTGTGGCAGATTATTAAGAGGATTCTGTAAACTAGTTTGCATGGAATAGGGACAGCTTAATTAGTTCTTCAGGCAGAGATTGAATTTACTGTATTAGGAATGAAGAATCTGAAACCCTGAGTTTAATTCAGAATGATAGCCTGGAGACTCAACCTCCCAGGTTGTATTCTATTGAATTTAATGGTCTGGCTTAATAATCTTTAACAAGCACTGCATTTGCAGAAGGTGCTACAAGCAAATAGTTTTCATGGACAGATTGCTCCCATTTTTTTCCGCTCATCCACGCTGGTATCCTGCTTGTGGAGACAGCTAGTTTCTATTTTCCTCAGGTGTCCGCTACAGTACATCATCCAGTAGCAGAAGATTGCATTCGCGGGTCTGACTGTTGAAATGTGGCTGAAGTGATGTATGTTTTAGCTAATAAGGGAGATCAATTTGACATTGACTGTTAGCCCATTTTAAATTTAAGATTGCTTATTTTTGTAGAACAACTGAATTTTGTTCTACAGAATCTATTTTGATATGAATTTAAGATTTTGCATCTATTGGGGGAGATTTAACAATTTTGTCCAGTTGGCACATTACTGTTTGTCCTGAACTGTTATCTGACACAGCAGTCATTAATCTGTTGATTTGGCAAATAGCATTTGGATAGTCTATTTATTCAAACCAGCCAGCACCATGAAAACTACCAGCTAATTGCTCCATTTAAACTTCAAAGGTGTCAACTTTCTTGTCCTCCCCAGACTACGTTTTGTTTTATATTTACACAGTGCCAGAACTTTTCTTCTGTTTTCCCCGGGTATCTAAGAACAATATACAAGGATGATGCTTGCACATTATATGTCTCTGTAGTAGATTTGGTCAGATCCTGTGGAGTGTGGCCTCAGAATCTTGTCTGACCTGATTATGCGGCAAACATCGATACAGCATGAGCAGTGAAACTTTGCTGAATTTGCATTACTGTGTCGTTAAGGCATTGGGTGAGACAGAGCTTGAGAAAGCACATATAGAGTAGTGTAGAAGTTAATGCACAGAAATGAGTCATTTCATTGAATGACTTATTTTAGTATTTTATGCAGAGCATGAATGACCTCTCGCCCCTCCTATGCCTACGTCAGAATAAGATTCTGTTGTTTTTTTTCCTTTGTGCTTTATTAGTTTTGTCTTAAATATTATTCACGTGGCTGGGAGTTTGCTCAACATATCAGGCAGCATTAGTTGAGAGAGAAACAACATTAAGATTTCAAGTCAATGAGCTTTCATCAGGACTCAAAGTGAGAAAAAAAGTATTTTATAAGTTGTGACACTTGGGCAACCTTGCTCTCAATCCTACCATAGGCATTTCTTTGTTATCTTCAGTCTCCAGGCTCCTATACCCCCTCTTCCTCGTTACTACCATCAGGGAGGAGTACAGGAGCCTGTAGGCCCACACTCAATGATCTAGGAACAGCTTCTTCCCCTCCACCATCAGATTTCTGAACGGTCCATGAACCTATGAACACTTCCTCGTTTTTCCTTTTTACATTATTTGTTTATTTATTTTGTAATTTATAGGAATTTTTAATGTCTTTGCACTGTACTGCTGCAGCAAAACAACAAATTTCACAACATACAAGTCAGTGATAATAAGCCTGATTCTGATCTCCATCTCTTTCTGCAACAAAACACACTCATTTTCCTACTTTTCCAGCTCTGAAGAAGGGTCATTGACATGAAACACAAACTTTATTTCTCCCTCCACAGATAATGCCTGACCTGCTGACTATCTCCAAAGCTTTCTGCTTTTATACCTGGAAAATGTTGTTTGTCCTAAACTCCTAATTGCGTTTATTATAGACTCTTATTTATCAATCTGGTTTGGGACTCCTACCCCACCCAAGTGGATACATATTCTCTACATTTACACTAGCAAACCCCATTAATGTCTGTAAAAATAATTGTATTCTCTGACATTACATGGATGTTTTTGGATGCTGTTTGCATTTAAATTTTTTTGCTGGGTCCTGTAAAATGAGCTGCCTCATACTGAAGGAGATGGTGTCAAAATGGAAGACGTTACTTGTGCACATATAGCCCACAAGTTTCATGAAAACATTGTGTTCTTTTGCACCATCTGACAGCCTCTTGTGTGCTTCACCCCTGTTCAGAGGCCCATTCCAGGTGAATGCTGCTCTTGATACCTCCAAATACTGATATTTTGGCCTTTCCTGTGCAAAACCAGAAACGCATTGGTGGAGTAACTTTTTATGTTTTCCTACGCATCTGATATACTGTGTCAAGGCAAAATAGTTGCCTTTTTTCTAAGCTGAGGAGTCCATAATTGAAAAAAGTTTGCACCTTCCACTCGCCCAGTATCACACCATTGATTTTGTGCAACTGAGGGACTACCTACCTCTGAGTCAGAAACCGTTGAAAACGGCATCACAGGTAGACAGAGTGGTGAAAAAGGTGTTTAGCTGGCCTTCATCAGTCAGGGCAGAGTAGTGTAGTGGTTAGCGTAACACTATTGCAGCACCAGCGACCCGGTTTCAATTCCGGCTGCTGTCTGTAAGGGGTTTGTACGTTCTCCCCGTGTCTATGTGGGTTTCCTCCGGGTGCTCTGGTTTCCTCCCACATTCCAAAAACGTACGGGCTAGGAAGTTGTGGGCATGCTATGTTGGCGCCGGAAGCGTGGTGACACTTGCGGGCTGCCCCCAGAACACTCTACGCAAAGATGCATTTCACTGTGTGCTTTGATGTACGTGTGACTAATAAAGATATCTTATCACTGAGTATAGGAGTTGGGGTGTTATGTTGCAGTTGTATGAGACATTGGTGAGGCTGCACTTGGAGTAACGTGTACAGTTTTGGTTACTCTGTTATAGGAAAAATGTGGCTAAACTGGGAAGAGTACAGAAAAAATTTACGAGGATGTTGCCAGGAGTAGAGGGCCTGAGTTATAGGGAGAGGTTGGCCAGGCTATGTCTTTATTCCTGAGAACGTAGGAGAACAAGAGGCGACCTTATACAAAATGTTTAAAATTATGAGGGGCATAGAGAAGGTGGTTGGTACAGTCTTTTCACCAGGGTCGGGGAGTCTAAAACTAGGGGGCATAGGTTTAGGATGAGAGGGGAAAGATTTAAAAGGGATCTGAGGGGCAACTTTTTCAAGTGGGTGAGGCAGGTACAACAGTATCATTTAATAAGCACTTGGATAGGTACATGGAGGGGCGGGGCTTAAGAGGGATATGGGCTGAACTCAGGAAATTGGGACTAGCTGGGTTGGCACTGTGGTTGGCATGGACTGGTTGGCCGAAGGGCCTGTATCTGTGCTGCATTGCTCTATGACTCTATAAATTGGCGATTTTAGTACTTAACCTAGGCTGAAATTTGAGTGCGATATATTCGGGCAGTGCTGCATTGTTGGAGAAACTGGAATTGGTTTATTGTCACATGTACCGAGGTACAGTGAAAAGCTTGTCTTGCATACTGTTCATACAGATCAATTCGTTAGAGTATATTGAGATAGTACAGGGTAAAACAATAACAATGTAGAATAGAATGTTACATATACAAAGTGCAGTGCAGGCAGACAATAAGGTGCAAGGCCATAACAAGGTAGATTGTAAGTTAAGAGTCCATCTTATTGTACTAGGGAACCGTTCAACAGTCTTCTAACAGCAGGATAGAAAATGTCCTTGAACCTGTCCTTTCTGTCGTCTCGATAGGGACTGTCCTCTCGATAGAACTTTAAACCTTCTGAAATGTACATAAAGAATTTCTATCGCTCTCTTGAAGAAGCCTCGTGAAGTTCTCTCTGCTAAAGTACGTTACCTAAGCATTGTCACGTTGTAGTTGGTTGCTGTAACCTTGCTCTGTGCAAAATGGCTATGGTTTTCTCAGTTTAAAAACTAAATTTTAAAAGTATTTCACAGGCTGTGCAGTACTGACGCATGAAAGATGTTGCAGAAGCAAGTCATCTTAAACAAATTTTAAATCCCTGTGCTTTAAAAATGTAGGCTTTCACACTGCGACCTGCGAACGTGACTAGATAATTTTTAGAAGCGCCAGTTTCTTTTATATGTGTTGATCAGGCCCTTGGGCTTTCAGATTAATTTTAGTATCTGAAAGACAACGTCAAAGATTTTATGCGTTTACCAAATGTGTGCATAACTGGAAGGCAAGTCTTTATTGCTCTTTCATATTTGTCCTTGAGAAGTGGTGTTGATTAGGAATCTTGAGCAGCTGCAGTTTTTCTACTGAAGGTACACCTCCATTGTTGTTGGCCAAGGAAAACTAAGATTTAGGTCCATTGATAGTGGAGAAATGGTGGCTTGAAGGGTGCTAGAGATGATGGCATTCCCTCGAGCCTTGTTCTTCCACGTGGCAGAGGTTGCAGATTGGGTGGTGCTGTCGAAGCCTTGGCAAGGTATCTGCAATGCATCCCGTGCAGTGCACACTGCAGCTATGGTATTCTGGTGGTGGAGGGAGTACGTGCTTAGGATGATGCAGGGAATCCCAATTAAGTAGGTTGCTTTGCCTGGGATGGTTTACATTCCAGCCAGGTCATTGGTGCCTCACTGACCCAGTTGAGGGAGAGGGTGGGTAGGTTTGGGGGAATCGAGATGAGTTACTTGTCACATGATATCATGTGGCTGGGCCAGTTAGTTTCTAGTCAGTGTGACATTGGGATGTTGATGGTGCAATAGTAATGGTTAGGTTCTCTTGTTAAATATAGTTCTGGTACTAATATTCCGCAGTGTCTTATGGGTGACCAATTTTGGGCTACTGGATAGGTTCTGGATCCACCTCATTTGACATAATGGTAGTGCCACACAACGTAATGGATGGTGTCCTTGGTATAAAAGGGGCAAGTTACTGTAGTGCATCGAGTAGAGGTGATGGAGGGTGTGGATAGGGTGTTAATCAGGTGGACTGCTTTGTCCTGTACAGGGTTTCACATTATTGAAGCTGAATTAATTCACCAATGAGAATATTCTGTTGCACATCTGACTTGTGCCTTGAAATTATAAGAGCAAACGTCTGTAGAATCAGGGGTGATGCCTGAGGACTTGCAAAGTATAAATGGGAGGTTGTGAACCAAAACCTTAGCAGTTTCTCTCTCCACAGATGCTGCCTGACCAGCTGACTCTTTTTAGCATTTTCTGTTTTTATTTCAGATTGCCAGCATCTGTAGGTTTTTTTGTTTTGGTTTGAGGTTGTTTTTCAGATGGAGGAAAGTATACAATGGAGTTCCACAAAGGTTCTTACTAGAACCACTGCTCTTATTATATATTAATGACTTAGATGGCACATTTTCTAAATTTGCAGTTGATGCAAACGTGGGCAGAGTGGCGGAATGGGGAGATGGATGGCAAAGATATTTAATGCTGAAAACTGTGAAGTAATGGATTTTGATGGGAAGAATGAGAAGAGGGCAGGATAAAGGGCACAATTCCACGAGAGCAATAACAGATCTGCAGGTATAATGGCATTACTCTCTGAAAGTGGAGGGGCAGGTTGAGAAAGTGGTTAGAACACCACAGAGTAGAGAAGCAAGAAAATCATGAAGAAATAACCGACTGCAGATACTGGAATCTAGATAAAAGGCACGATGATGCTGGAGGAACTCAGCAGGCCAGGCAGCATCCGTGGAGAAAAGCAGGCGGTCAACGTTTCGGGTCAGGACCCTTCTTCAGGACTGAAGATAGGAGAAGGGGAAGCCCAATATATAGGAGGGGCAAAGCAGAGCAGTGATAGGTGGACAAAAGAGGGGAGGTGGGGTGGGCACAGGGAGGTGATAGGTAGATGCAGGTAAGAGATAGCGATGGGCAGGTGCGGGGGAGGAGGGGAGAGCAGATCCACCGGGGGATGGGTCAAAGGTAAGGAGAGAGAGAGAAAAAAAAGTGGGGTAGAAAAAAGGCTAATAAAGAGAAGAAGCATGGTGGGGGGGTGGGGGGGTTTTAGGGATGGGGGGTGGGGTTACTTAAAGTGGGAGAGTTCAATGTTCATGTCGTTAGGCTACAAGGTTCCAAGATGGAAAATGAGGTGCTGTTCCTCCAGTTTGCACTTGGAATTCTCCTGGCAGTGGAGGAGGCCGAGGACTGACATATATCTGTGATGGAGTGGGAGGGGGAGTTGAAGTGACTGGCAACGGGGAGATGCAGATCGCGGTTACGGACAGACTGCAGGCATTCTGTGAAACGGTCACCTAGTCTGCGTTTGGTCTCGCCAGTGTAGAGGAGGCCACCTTGGAGCACCGAATGCGGTAGATGATATTAAGGGAGGTGCAGGTGAATCTCTGTCTCACCTGAAAGGACTAGGGAGTCACGGAAGAGCGGTCCTAGTTCACTCCCCTCCCACTCCGGGAACTTTCCACTGCACCTGCCATAGGTGCAACACCTGCCCCTACACCACCTCCCATCACCTCCATCCAGGGACCCAAACAGTCCTTTTATAAAGTCCAAAAGTCCAAACAGTCCAAAATCATGAAGAACCTTTATAAAATGCTGGTTTGGACACAGCAGGAGTATTTTGTCCAGTTCTGGGTATTTACAATCATGAAGGGTATAGATGGAGGAAATAGATCAAAAACTCAGTGGCGTCACAGAGTCATACAGCATGAAAAAAGGCCCTTCGGCCCAACTTGTCCATGCCGACTTTGCTATGTTAAGATAATGCTATTAGGATAATTGGCAGAAGAACCAAAATTGAGAAGAAGGCTTTGTTTTACATAGGGAGTGTTCATTATCTGGCATTGCCAGGGGTAGTAGTGCTGGGAGATTCAATTGTAGCATTTAAAAGGGAGCAAGACAAGTACCTGAAAAGAGAATTTGCAGGACAGTGGGACCATCTGGAATTAGTACAGATTGATAGGCTAACTGGCCTCTTTCAGTGCTGCGACCATTCTGTGAATCATGAGGCTGTCATTGCTTTGACACAGTGCAGTAGAGGACCTTGCTGGAGATTAAGTAGGATATCTTGGGAGAGTTACAAAACCAGATTTATTTTGAATGAAACAAGTTCAGTTTTTCAGTTGTACCTGTGCTAATCTCTCCTGATCACTGATTCATTGCCTTAGATAAGATAAGATCTTTATTAGTCACATGTACATCGAAACACACAGTGAAACACATCTTTTGCATAGTGATTTTGGGGGGCAGCCCACAAGTGTCGCCACGTTTCTGGTGCCAACATAGCAAGCCCATAAACTTCCTAACCTGTACGTCTTCGGAATGTGGGAGGAAACCAGAGCACCCGGAGGAAACCCACACAGACACGGGGAGAACGTACAAACTCCTTACAGACAGTAACCCTAGACGGAGAGGTATAGAAATGTCCACATAGCACCCAAAGAGGGATGCCAGTTGTTTATGAAGAGCCTTGGTTATTTCCAAGCCTTGGTAGTGCGTGGTTTATTCCATGTTGTAATTTCCATGATGGCCCAGAACTATCCTTCAACCAGTTACGTGGGCGTGCACATTTATTGTCCAAGATTTGCTTTAGCAACCCACAGCAGCAGTATAACCTCAGGCCTTTTCCCATAATAGTGTCACTAAGGTTAGGAGCCTCATAAAATGAGATTCAACCTACAACCTTCAACATTTTCAAGGACTTTGCCTACTTTTTAACTTGTTGGAACATAACTTCAGCTTAGTGATGTACTTAAAGGGCTGAGGCTATTGTTGTCGGTTAATTTTTCCTGAATATTTTGGTAAACAGACTCTTAATTTCAAGAATTTGTTCTTGAAGCCTTTCCAACTCGTGTCATTGGACATTCAAATGATTGATTCCTTTCACTGCAACAACATTTCGCACAATTTATTGCTTTGTTTGTTTAAATGTTCTTTCACTGGGATATAGTTTTTTATGAAAAAAAACATTAAGATTTTATTGACCTCAATACCTGTTCTATTTTCATCTAATGTGCACTTAAGAGAAGAACAGTTGAGAGGCAGGAAGCAAGAGGTTGTAAATCCCTCGGGTTAGCTAGCCATCCCTTGAGTGTTTGCATTGAATATTGAAAAAGTTTAAGTGTATTCTAAGGAATGCATTTGTATATATACATGAGTCTGAACATGAATTATTAATTGGAGAAACAGTAAGCTGTTAAAAAGTTTACATTTCATAGAATAGTGTTATGAGGTTTAAAGTTCCTCACTATTAAATAAGGCCAATTCATTTTAGGAAGGATGTCATGAAGCTGGAAAGGCAGCAGAAACTTCACGAGGATATTACTGGGACTGCAGGGCTTGAGTTATGAGAGGCTGGATAGGCTGGGACTTCTTTCCCTGGAGCATAGGAGACTAGGGGTGACCTTATAGAGGTATATAAAATCATGAGGGACATCGATAAGGTGGATGATCACAGTCTTTTCCCCTGGGGTGGTGGGGTCGAAAACCAAAAGACATAGATTTAAGATGAGAGGGAAAGGTTTAAAAGGGACCTGAGAGGCAGGTTTTTCATACAGACAGTGATGGGTATATTAAACAAGCTGTCAGAGGTAGCTGTAGAGGCGGGTATGTTTAAAAGCCATTTTGACAGGTCCATGGATAGAAAAGGTTTAGAGGGGGATGAACCAAATGCAGGCAGATGGGACTAGCTCAGATTGACATCTTGGTCAGCATGGATGAATTGGGCTGAAGGGTCTGTGTCCATGCTGTATAATTCTACAACTCTATGTCTCCAAACATGTAAATCCTTGAAAAGCAAGTGCCAATGGCTTTCTCCATTCCTCTAACCTCCATTTTCCCCCACTAAAACCTGCCAGCTAGTCATGTCTCAAAATGTAAATCAATGGAGGAGATGAGGAAAAAGCCATGTAAAGACAAAATTCAATTTTAGTTATTGCATGTGGTCAGCTATGGGCGAATCAGTCAGTTATGCTTGCAAAGAACTGACCTCCATGCAATTCATTCTGGGTGGGGGCGGAGGGGGGGTGTCTTGAATTCTGTAGTGCTACTGTGGGTCCACTTGTTAAATAGTCTCTGGATGATTTCTCCATTTTTATTTGGCTGCTTTAGCCACTAGAGCCATAAGCTGTGTTTTATCACTTGTGCATCGTGCTATATTTGTGTTCACACCTGTTTGCTGGACTTCTTCTTTTCCTTCAGAGTTTGTCTTGGGCTTAAACAAACATAACAGTGAATAACTTTTGCTACTGATTGTGTTGCAGTGTTGGAAATAAAGTGGACATTTTTTGCATTTACTTTGTGTGGGTGAGTAGTTGGGACATTACATCAATTTTCATGTGTACTTCAGATTACTTGCCAAACCTAGATTAGTTTGACTGGTTTCTTCCCTGAAATTTCCCAATTTCACAGCTTGGTATCATGGGATTCAAGCTCATTATCTCTGGTTTGTTAGTCCAGTTTCATTACACACAGTTCTGTAGTGTGGTATTAATGTGGACGTGGTCTGTTTGTAGTGTAATTTCTAATTTCCTTTTCTTCTGGGAGCAACATAGGATGAGGGGTGACCTGATAGAGATGTATAAGATGATGAGAGGCATTGATCGTGTGGATAGTCAGAGGCTTTTCCCCAGGGCTGAAATGGTTGCCACAAAAGGACATAGGTTTAAGGTGCTGGGGAGATGTCAGGGGTAAGTTTTTTTTTTACTCCTGGTGAGTGCGTGGAATGGGCTGCCGGCAACGGTGGTGCAGGCGGATACGATAGGGTCTTTTAAGAGACTTCTGGATAGGTACATGGAGCTTGGAAAAATAGAGGGCTATGGGTAAGCCTAGTAATTTCTAAGGTAGGGACATGTTCGGCACAGCTTTGTGGGCTGAAGGGCCTGAATTGTGCTGTAGGTTTTCTATGTTCTAAATATACACCAGTTTTTAAAAATAAGTATTGAATAGATCCATTCAGATGGATGTTATCAGAATTTCATTTTTCTGTGTCCTTCATTTAAGGGCATTGACATTTTACTATTGCTTTGGTTCAGATTTCATATATTTTTCAAAAATATCAGTTATATAGTTTCCTGTTTGTTAAAATTAACTAATTATTCTATTTTTAAAAACTTTGTTCATTAGAACCTTTGTTAATGTATGACAGATTGTAAGGTTGTGGGCCCAGATCTGAAGGTCATTGTGTTAAGAGGTTTACACCTATGTGACAATCGATTTTGTTATTTTTCTGTTCCCAAGTTATGGACATCCTCTCTGGTTTCATAGGCATGAAGTCATAGAGAGAAACCTCGTGGAAGCAAACCTCATGGTCCTTAGTCCACACCACCAATCAAACACCCATGTTTACACTCGTCATGCCCCAACCCATTCTCCCCACATTCCCGTCAAACCCCTCCCCACCCACCCTCCAAATTCTACCATTCATTTACACACTAGGGGGCAATTTACAGTAAATTTATATAAATTGGTTTATTATTGTCACATGTATGGTGGAAAACTTTATTTTGTGTGCCATCCATACAGTTCATTGAATTCAGTGCATTGAGGTAGTACAAGGGAAAAGCAATAACAGAATGCAGAATGAAGTGTTACAGTTACAGAGAAAGTGCAGTGCAGGCAGACAATAAGGTGCAAGGCCATGACGAGTAGATTGTGATCAAGAGTCCTATAACAGCAGAATAGAAGCTGTCCTTGAGCCTGGTTGTACACGCTTTCAGGCTTTTGTATCTTCTGCCCGATGGGAGGAGGGAGAAGAGAGAGTGTCCGGGGTGGGTGGGGTCTTTGGTTATGTTGCCCGCTTTACCGAGGTAGCAAGAAGTGTAGACGGAGTCTGTGGAGGGAGGCTGGTTTTCGTGATGTGTAATCAATAAACTACCAATCCCCAGTCTTCAGATGTGAGAGGAAGCTGGAGGAAATCTACTAGGAAGAATGTATAAACTCCACACAAACAATGCCAGAGGTCAGGATTGAATGTGGGTTGCTGGAGCTGTGAGGCAGCAGCTTTACCAGCTATGCCACTGTGCCACCTCTTCCTTTGTTGAACTTTTCTGTAAGTTGGACCACTTGGCACAGAGGAGGCATGGGCTGTGTTGTACTCGAGTGTCTCTTGCACTGAGAAATGGAGGAGCCATTGTTATATTCTGATGGAATGAGACATATTAGAATTTGAGAAGTTCTGCACACAAGTTTAAAAGTTTCAGTAGTTTAAGTGGTATCCGCTAGAGAGAGTGCTCATCAGAAAGTTCAAAATAATCCAGGGTTTGTGGTCCCACTAGTGCAGTCATTATTTTTATTTTGCTTGCATTTCCCATTTCATTTTTTTTTACATACTACTTTTCATTTTCTGCTGCTTTGCTCCTGAGTTGAGTTGAAAGACTGTAAACTTGAGGATATATCTTAAACTGACACACCCAGTGCAGCATGACCCTTTTATCAAATATTCTGTGCTTAAACCAATAGAATAATGTACCCCATAAACCACCTTAACCATCTTATCTGCTTGTTTTGTTACCACCTTACACCCACCAAGATCTGTTATTTGACACTATTTCAGAATCCGTTTTATCACTGTCTTATATGACGTGAATTTGTTGTTTTGAGGCAGCAGTACATTGCAAAGACATTTAAAAAAAAAACTATAAATTACATAATAAATAAATAGTGCAAAAAAAAAGGAACAATGGGATAGTGTTCATGGGTTCATGGACTGTTCAAAAATCCGATGGGGGAGGGAAGAAGCTGTTCCTGAATCGTTGAGCGTTGGTCTTTAGGTTCCTGTACCTCCTTCCTGATGGTAGTAACGAGAGGAGGGCACGTCCCGGATGGTGAGGGTCCTTGATGATGGATGCTGCCTTTTTGAGGCACCGCCTCTTGAAGATGTCCTTGATGGTAAAGGGGGTTGTGCCCGTGATGGAGCTGGTTGAGTCTACAATCCTCTGCAGCCTTTTGCGACCCTGTGCATTGGAGCCTCCATGCCAGGCGGTGATGCAACTAGTCAGAATGCTCTCCACCGTACATCTGTAGAAATTTGCAAGAGTCTTTGGTGACATTCCAGATCTCCTCAAACTCCTAATGAAGTAGAGTCACTGGCGTGCCTTCTTCGTGATTGCATCAATATGTTGGGCCCAGGACAGATCCTCGGAGATGTTGACACCCAGGAACTTGAAGCTGCTCACCCTTTCCACCACTGACCCCTCAGTGAGGACTGGGGCGTCTTCTCCCGACTTCCCCTTCCTGAAATCCACAATCAATTCCTTGGTCTTGTTGTCGTTGAGTGCGAGGTTGTTGTTGCGACACCACTCAACTAGCTGCTCTATCTCACTCCTGTACGCTGCCTCATTGCCATCTGAGATTTTACTAACAACAGTGGTGTCATCTGCAAATTTATAAACTATTTATATTTCTATACTAAGCCACACAGTCATGAGTATAGAGAGAGTAGAGCAGTGGGCTAAGCACGAATCCTTGAGGTGCACCTCTGTTGATTGTCAGCGAGGAGGAGATAGAACATAGAACACTACAGCACAGTACAGGCCCTTCGGCCCACAATGTTGTGCTGACATTTTATCCTGCTCTAAGATCTATCTAACCCTTCCCTCCCACGTAGCTCCCTATTTTTCTATCATTCGTGTCGATCTTAAGAGCCTCTTAAATGTCCCCACAACCTCTGCCGGCACTGCGTTCCACGCACCCATCACTCTGTGTAAACAAAAAACACTTACCCCTGACATTCCCCTTATACCTTCCTCCAATCACCTTAAAATTATGTCCCCTTGTGTTAGCCATATGTTATCACCAATCCGTACTGACTGTGGTCTCCTGATGAGGAAGTCAAGGATCCAGTTGCAGAGGCCCAGCTTCAGAAGCTTACTGATCAATACTGAAGGGATGATGGTATTTTATTTTGAATGCTGAGCTGTAATCGATAAACAGCAGCCTGACATATGTTTTGCTGTTATCTTATTATTTTGTATTATTATATATATTTGTATCACCTATCATGGATTTCCTCACCTGGTTTGTCCTTCCCAAATATATTAACTTCTGTAGATTGGATTCCATTTGTCCCCTTTATGTCCACCTAATGTCCATTTCATATCTTGCTGCATCTGAGTTCTTTCATCTTTACGTTCAGCCACATTACCAATGTTGGTCACATCTACAAACGTTTCATCACGATGCCTACATTTAATTCCAAGTCCTTATTATTATGTTGGTTCTTTGTCTCTGGACAGAAAGCCACCGTGAATTATTCGGTACTTTGGTCTGTGTATGGCATTGCTAAGCACCAGAGATCTAACAACTCAAAAAAAAATGCCACAATTTAATAAATGCACTAGAATTTCAAAACTTGCTGCTTCAGTGTTAAAACACTATACCAGTTAGGTGTTCCATGTAACAGAGATCATTGCTAATTTAATGCCTTAAGACATTCTTTGAAGCTGACATAATCCCAGAAGTGGTGTGATTAATAGGATATAAATATCTCCCTTTGGAATTTGAACAGATTGCTCTTGCAGTTAGAAGTCAGCAAAAGTTTGAATAATCGGTCCTTAACCAGGGCTACATATTCAATGTGAAAGGAGACCCAAGATACCTGCAGGTTGTTTGAAAAGAAACCTTGCCTCTGGCTGCTTTCTGTAAAGTCAAAATGTGGAAAAAAAATCAATGAAAATACTTCAGCTATAACATTCTTGAGACAAAATGACATTTGGCCAGCTGGTGCTGTTTAAGCATTTAACCTAATAAAAACCCAAGGATTTTAGAACTGTTAACTTAGTGTGGTGTATACAGAGAAGTTTTGTAGTGAAAGTGGAGCTTTGTCCAGGGATCTCTGTGGCTGTATCAAATCGGTAGCTTGGTTTATCTTGTGTGTACAGAATTCTAGAATTTCATAGCAGAGATTGAGAACAGCAAGGCATCAGACATCAGCATGCTCTGAAAGATCCAACAGCCACCTTCCTCATAACAATTTAACAATTAAACCATTTAAGGAGTTCGTAGATTATATTTCAAATAGTGATTAGAGTTCCTAGCATCCATCAAAAAAACCACAGAAATATGAAACTAAATTCTTGACCTACAGGTCATCCCTGGCGAACAACCAGGTTTTGCTTTTATACATGATCACAAGTCGATTTTGTCCATGTTGGAAAATAGACAAAAATCACTTGATATGGTAATCGTACCTCCACGGTATTGTAATGAATGGCATCAAAAGCACATCAGACTGATAAGAAAGAACAATCTCTAAGAGTAGAAAAGAGATGAAACTTGTTCTGCCGATCATAGGAACAAAAGTATATACATACATCGGACTTTTGAATGTAGTATTATGGGAGTTCGATCACAAGTGTCCATAAGTTAGGCATTCTTAACCCAGGGATGGCCTGTATTCCTTTGTGGTGTTGGTGATGTGCTTAATCCTTGACCTCTATTTCTAAATGCACCAACCAGTGTAAATAGTTTTCAGAAAATACCAGAACATATTTTTCAAATTCACGGTTTGAGTCATTAACTTGGACACTAATGTCATCAAACAAAATGTTGATACCATTCCACATAAGGAGCTGTGAGAGCAAAAACGTTGTCAGAGTAATTTTAAAGGGTGAATTAAAGGAGGAAAGAGGTTTAGGGAGGTAATTAGAAGACTACAGAGATCGTGGATGAGCTGACTGGGATTGGGCAGGGTAAGACTATAGAGTGGTTTGAAAACAAGGTAAGAAGTTTAAGATTGAGTAATTGAGGCACCAGTGTATTCAGTAAACATGGGCAGGTAGGATGAATGTAACGGTGTGAGTTAGGACAGGCATAACAATTTTGTGTAACTTAAAATTTGCAGAAAGCAGGACAAATGAGGTGACCAGTGTTACATTCTTTTCATTAATAGGCGATAAAGGAAGAGATGAGGGATTCAGCTGCAGACTAACTGAGCCACAGACATGGAGGGCCATATTACAGTCTTGGTGTTGGCATTGAATTGGGTTCTGATATTACAAGATGTTGCAGTTATATAAGACATTGGTGAGAATGAACTTGGAGTATTGTGTACTGTTTTTGTCACTCTGTTATAGGAAAGATGTTATCAAACTAGAAAGAGTGCAGAAAAGATTTACCAGGATGTTGCCTGGACTTGGGGGCCTGAGTTACAAGGAGAGGTTGTGTAGACTAGGACTTTATTCCCTGGAATGTAGGAGTTTGAGGGATGACCTGATAGAGGTATATAAAATCCTAGGGGCATAGACAGGATGAAGGCACATAGTCTTTTTCCCAGGGAGGGGGTGCTAAAAACAAGAGGGCATAAGTTTAAGATCAGAGGTGAGAGATGTAGAAGGGGCATCAGGGGCAGCTTCTTCACACAAAGGGTGGTGCTTATTTGGAATGACCTGCCAGAAATAATGGTTGAGGTGGGCACATTAGCAATACTTTAAAACCATCTAGGTAAGTCTATGGATAGGAGAGGTTTAGTGGGCTATGGGCCAAACACAGGCAGATGGGACTAGCTCACTGGGCAACACAGTCATCATGGACAAGTTGGACTGAAGGGCCTGTTTCCATGGTGTGTGACTCCATGACTAAGTATTAAAGATTACAGTGGAAGTATCAGTAATGCAGTAAACACTCAAACATTTTTTTTTGCTCTTTGATCCTGACCAGACCGTTTTGTTTTTCAGCGCTCCTTCACGCACACCAAAGTTTGGGGTGGCCCGTATTAACAAAATGAGCCTCCATGCAGCCACCGGATATGAACGGTCGCGGGATAGGCGCAGGTCAAGCGATCGATCTCGTGACTCATCGCATGAGAGGACAGAAGGGCAGCTCACACCTTGCATCAGAAATGTTACTTCACCCACTAGACAGCATCATGGTGGTACGTTGAACTTCACTCCACTCGTGTTGTAGATAGTGTAGCTGTGTTTTCTCTATAAATGAGTAGTGAGGCAAAATATAGAACAAAGAACAGTACAGGCCCTTCGGCCCACAATGTTTTGCTAAACTATATGAACACATCTTCCATGATCAATCTAACCCTTCCCTCCTGCACAGCCAATAACCCTCCATTTTTCTTACTTCCATGTGCCTATCCAGGAGCCTTTCAAATGCCCCTATTATATCAGCCTCTACACCCACCCCCGGCAGTATGTTCCAGGCACCCACCATTCTCTATGTAAAGAAAGTACGACTGACATCTCCCCTGAATATTCCTCCTCTGACCTTAAACGAATGTCCTCTAGTATTGGCTATTGTGGCCCTGATAGGGAACTGGAGCTGGAGAAACTGGGGAAATGGTGCTGGCTGCCCACTCTATCTATACCTCTCATAATCTTATACTCCTCTATCAAGTCGCCTCTCATCCTGCGTCGCTCCAAAGAGAAAAGCCCTAGCTCGCTCAACCTTTCCTCATAAGACATGTTCTCTAATCTAGGCAGCATCCTGGTAAACCTCCTTTGCATCCTCTCTAAAGCTTTCACATCCTTCCTATAATGAAGTGCCAGAACTAAACAATACTCCATATGTGGTCCAACCAGAGTTTTGTAGAGCTCCAACATTACTTCGGCTCTTGAATTCAATCCCGTGACTAATGAAGGCCAGCACACCATACACCGCCTTAACCATCCTATCAACTTGCGTGGCAACTTTGAGGAATCTCTGGATTTCCCTCTGTTCCTGCATACTGCTCAGAATCCTGCCATTAACCTTGTACTCCTCCTCATGTTCGTTCTTCCAAAGTGTATCACTTCACACTTCTCTGGATTGAACTCCATTTCGTACTTCTCCACTCAACTCTGCATCCTGTCTATATCCTGTTATAAGCTACAACTTCCTACATTATCCACAACCCCTCCAATCTTCATGTCATCCGCAAACTTACCAACCCATCCCTCCACTTTCTCATCCAAGTCATTTATAAAAATCACAAAGAGCAGGGGTCCCAGAACAGATCCCCGTGGAACACCACTGGTCACCGACCTCCAGGCAGAATATTCTCCATCTACTACCACCTTCTGCCTTCTGTGGGCAAGCCAATTCCGAATCCACGGAGCCAAGTCTCCATGGATCCCATGATTTTTTGGATGAGCCTACCATGTGGAACCTTGTCAAACACTTTACTAAAGTCCATATACACCACATCCACCACTCTACCTTTATCTATTTGTTTTGTCGCCTCCTCAAAACTCAATTAGACTCGTGAGGCACGACCTTCCCTTCACAAAGCCATGTTGACTATCCCTAATAAGACTATGCTTCTTCAAATGCCCGTAAGTCCTGTCCCCAAGAATCCTCTCCAATAGCTTGCCCACCACTGAGTAAGACTCACTAGTCTATAATTCCCAGGATTATCCCTATTACCTTCCTTGAACAAAAGAACAACATTTGCTATCTCCAATCATCTGGTTCCACTCCTGTGGCCAGGGAGGACACAAATATCATCGTCAACACCCCAGCAATCACTCTCTCGCCTCCTGTAGTAACCTGGGGTATATCTTCTCTGGTCCCGGGGACTTGCCTATCCTAATGTTTTTCAGAAGCTCCAACACTGCCTTTCTTAACCTCAACGTGCTCCAGCACATTAGCCTGTTCTACGCTGACCTCACATTCGTCAAAGTCCCTCTCCCTAGTGAACACTGAAGCAAAGTATTCATTAATGACCTCCCCTACTTCTCCGCCTCCAGACACATGTTTCCCCCTTTATCCCTGAGCAGTCCTACCCTCACTCTAGTTGTCCTCCTTTTCCTCACATATGAGTGGAACACCTTGGGGTTTTCCTTAATTCCACTCGACAAGGCCTTCTCATGTCCCCTTCTAGCTCTCCTAAATCCTTCCTGGCTACCTTATAATTCTCAAGAGCCCTGCCTGATTTTTGCTTCTTAAAGCTTAAGTACGCTTCCTCCTTCCTATTGATTAAATATTGCGCCTCTCTGGTCAACCATGGTTGCTTTATCCTACCATCCTTTCCCTGTCTCAGTGGGGCACACCTATCCAGAACTCCATGCAAGTGTTCCCTAAACAGCATCTACATTTCTTCTGTGCATTTCCATGGGAACATCTGTTCCCAACTTGTGCTCCAAAGATCCTGCCTAATACCATCATAATTAGCCCTCCCCCAATTAAAAACTCGCCCATATCATCTGCTCCTATCGCTGTCCATGGCTATGCGAAAGGTCAGGGAGTTGTGGTCACTATCCCTGAAATGCTTGCCCACCGAGAGGTCTGTCACCTGACCAGATCCATTGCCCAGTACTAGATCCAGTATAGCCTCTCCTCTAGTCAGCCTGTTTACATACTGTGTCAGGAATCCTTCCTGGACACCTAACAAATTCTGCCCTATCTAAACCTTTTGCACTAAGGAGATGCCCATCAATATTAGAGAAGTTGAAGTCTCCTGTAGAACAACCCTGTTATTTTTGTGCCTTTCCAAAATCTGCCTACTTATCTGTTCCTTAGTATCCTGGTGGCTATGGGGGGGCCTATAGAATACTCTCAATAGAGTGATTGCTCCCTTCCTGTTTCTAACTCCTTCTCCCCCTCCCCCCCCCACATTGACTCTGTAGACAATCCCTCCACAACATCCTCCCATTCTGTAGCTGTGATACTATCCCTGATTAGCAGTGCCACTCTCCCTCCACCCCAACCCCTCCTTTACCTCCTTCCCTATCCCTTTTGAAACATCTAAACCCCAGAACATCAAGCAGCCAATCCTGCTCCTCGCAACAGCCAATTCTCTGTAATGGCCAAAACATAATTCCCCTTACTGATCCATGCTCTGAGTTAATCACCTTCATTCTTAATTCTTCTCACATTAAGATAAAGGCATTTCAACCCATCTAACTGACTGTCTTTATGACCTGTCCACTGCCTAACCTTCCTCACAGTCTCTCCACATAATGCATCTACCTTTACACCAACTGCTCCATCATCCGATCCAACACTCCGGTTCCCATTCCCCTGCCAACTTAGTTTAAATCCTCCCCAACAGCTCCAGCAAACCTGCCCACAAGGACATTGGTCCCTCTCGAGTTCAGGTGTAACCTGTCCCTTTTGTACCGGTCGTACCTTCCCCAGAAGAGATCCCAATGATCCACAAATCTGAAACCCTGCCCTCTGCACCAACTCTTCATCCACGCATTCATCCTTCCTATTCTTACCCTCACTGGTGTGTGGCACAGGCAGCAACCCAGAGTTTACCACCCTTGAGGTCCTGCTTTTCAGCTTCCTTCCTAACTCCCTATATTCCCTCTTGAGGACCTCATCCCTTTTCCTATGTTGTTGGTACCAATGTGTACCACGATTCCCAACAGTATCCAAAACTATCTACTTGTTATTGAGGGGAACGGCCACAGGGGTACTCTGCATTGACTGCCTATTCCCGTTCCCTCCCTTGATGGTCACCCAGCTACCTGCATCCTGCAACCTTGGTGTAACTGCCTCCTGGTAACTCCTGCCTGTCACCTCCTCAGTTTCCTGAATGATCCAGAGTTCATCCAGCTCCAGTTCCCTAACAAGGTCTGTAAAGAGCTGCAGCCGGATGCACTTCTCACAGGTGTAGTCATCAGGGACACTGGTGGTCTCCCTGATTTCCAACATCCTGCAAGAGGAGCATACTGCTGCCCTGCCTGCCATTCCTGATGCTCTTACTGGGCAATAAGAAAAAGAAACTTTACCTGAACCTCACCTTAGCATCCACTCACTTCCTCTGCCTCTTCGCGCCAAAGCCTCGAGGTCCCACTCCTACACTGAGCCACTCACACAATGGCCGCTCCACTTGAGCTTACCTTCTTTTTATTGGCTGCTGCTGCCCAATTAGCACCTTCTATGTGCCCCTCAGGTCCCTTTTAAATCTTTCCCCTCTCACCTTAAAACTATGCCCCCTAGTTTTGGACTCCCCTACCCTGGGGAAAAGACTGTTACCATCCACCTTATCTCTGCCTCTCATAATTTTAAACACTTCAATAAGGTCGCCCCTCATTCTCCTACATTTCAAGGGATAAAGACCGAGTCTGTCCAACCTCTCCCTATAACTCAGGCTTTCTAGTCCTGGCAACGTCCATGTCTTTTCTATAATAGGGAGACCAAAATTGTACACAGTACTCCCAAGTGCGGCCTCACCAACGACTTATACAACTGTAACATAATTCAATTGTATAGTGAAAGGTGGAGAGCTGCACTATTTAATTTAAAAAAATACTCTGCACCTGACTCATCTTCTACCTGACGAAGTAGTTCTGAGATTCTGGCATTAGTTGCCAGTTGTGAAACAGTGTGTTGTATTTGACAGGCTTGTCTGTCTCAACCTTGATAAGATTCAAAATCCATCACTTAAAAAGGCTGATATTGCTCAGGGGAATTAGCAAGAAAGATGCCTGCCTGCTGACTGACA